>NC_142092.1:31470353-31771186 GCF_054644295.1 Miniopterus natalensis | reverse complement strand
TCCTCTAGGAAAAACTATAAACAGTCTTAGTAGTATGAAATGTTCTAACTAAATATATAAGCTATAAATCTTCATGTTGCATAACTAAGCCTATAATTCCACTAGTTTTTTTTTTATAACCAAACACTAAAAGGACAAGGTACCACTTAATATTTCTCTCCAATAATTTATTTTGTAAAAAAAAAAAAATCTAGGGAAGTATGTACCTAGAATTCCTCTGACTTAGAGGAACGTTTCTTTTCTCATTAATTTGTTTCCTAATCTATAAATATATGCTAAGATTTCTATCAATTCTACTTCTTCATATTAAATCTTAGTTTTCCATGTTCTATAACTATATATGGTTCAAGGGGGAGTGCCTTCTAAGGCATGGGAGAGGACCTTCTTCTTCTGTAAGTCTAGACAGTCTACCCCAGAGAGAACTAGGAAGGATAAGCAGGACCATTCTTGAACAACCTAAAGCGGCGGTTCTCAGTGGGGCTAAGGTCAGCATCCGCAGCATCTGGGAACTTGTTAAAGATACTAAATCAGAAACTCTGGAGGCGGGGTCCAGGACTATGTGTTTTCACAAGCCCTTCATGTGATTCTGATGTAAACTAATGTTTGAAAACCACTGTTCTAATGTTATTTCATGAAGGATCTGTACTTTCTCCTAATCTTTCAGTCTGGCTGGCATAAGATGGATTCCTTCCACAGACAATTTCTGAAACATTTAATATGAAGGGCAGATAAGGAATTTAGGTACAAGAAAAAGTAGCACAGGGATTTAGCAAGCTTTCCATCAGATTGGCCATGACTTCCTTTCTCTGAAGGCTCAGGATACCTGCGAGTAAAAGAAGATACAAGACTTGAAGCCCTGGGAAGACGCTCTAAGTCCAAATCGAGGTGGAGAGTCAACTGCAGAAGGTGCAGCGATTGCTTGGGGTAACAAGGAGACGAAGAGAAGATGCTTGAGTAGCTAACTGGATTGGTGGTTGTCTCCTATTCTACTCACACACAGAATGTAAATAAGACAGTTGACATCTTGCTTATGGCTTAGGCAAAGAGGTCCACAACGTGAAGAAGTTGCTTCTGTCATCCCGTTTAATAGATGCCCTCTTGTGTTTTTGGTCAAATGGATGAAAGTGAAAGGCAAGGCATAGGAGGTGTAGAGGTCAAGCATATGGAAGGAAAAGGCTGTGGTCAGGGAAGGTAGGACTCCATGCGATCCACCTGCTCTTCCCTCTTCAACTAGTCATACTTCACAGGATGTGGCCTGTTGACATGAGGTACCTGAAGTGCCTACTTGATTAGTAGGTTAGCATTCATCGTATCTAAACTCTGAAGACCATTTGGTTGACTAGTACTTTGATCCTGCTGTGGTAAAAAAGCCCACCGATTAATTTTTTTAAATTGGAGCAATACAAAATTCTTTCCTAAGAAGCTTAATGATCTGAGTGTTACAAGTATTATATAGTATTAGTCAACTATAAGGCCCAAAGTCATCATTTTTAAGAACAAAATCAAGTGTTATTCTCTAGTATCTTCTCTTGGATGCCAGTTCCTGGTGTGTTCCTTCAGGTTCTACGTCCCGATGTGCAACCTTCAAGGAGTCTAAACCATCTTTCTTTTACCTTGCCCTCCCCAGTAAGTAGCCAAGGGCAGAAACTCTAACTTAAGAGGAACAAACTGATTTGAAGAAATGAAACACTTAGATATTTTTATTGAAATAAGAAGAGTTATGCGGCTAGTCAACTCATCATGTAACAGTCATTGATGAGGGACCAGAACCTTGGGCTCCAGCATCCAAACATGAACCTCAAGACTCCTCTGCGAAATGTATTGGCATAAGCTTGCTGTGTCTCTAGAGGTTACTGTAGGAGATGAGAGTGAAGTGGTAAAACGTGAAGCTTATCCAACACTGAAGGACGATACTTGGAGTTAAATGAGCCTGTCACACAAAACCACTGAAAGTGGGTCCTCCAGACACTTTAGGAATTGCTCCTAAGACTGATGAAAAGGGTTAACAGATTTGTGGCCCCTGGTGAAGAAATCCAGTCAAGTCCCTGAGTCCAAGTTTTTAAGTGGCCTTTCCAAACTATCTACTTGGTGAGAAATAGTCCCAGTTGTTCAACCAGCTCCCTTAACACATTCTTATAGCTATTTTAAAGCTTCGGTATAATTTCCAAGCCACTGATGTTCTGCTCTTGATGGGAACACAAGGAAATAACAATAACAACAACAACAATAATAATAGTAAGGCTTCCACTTTGGCTCTTGCTTCCATTCCTTATATCCAAGTCAGACAGCCCTTCTCAAAAAAAAAAAAAAAAAAAAAAATTAAAAAATGAGAAGACAGACTTTAAATAGCAAAACTATAGGACATTTAAAGGACTAACTCTTGCCTGGCCAGACGTGGCTCAGTGGTTGAGCGTCGACCTGAGATCCAGGCGATCAGGGTTCAATTCCCGGTCAGGGCACATGCCCGGTTGTGGGCTTGATCAATGATTCTCTCATCATTGATGTTTCTGTCTCTCTCTCTCTCTCTCCCTCTCCTTTCCTCTCTCTGAAATCAATAAAGATATATTTAAAAAACAAAAAACAAACAAAAAAAAGACTAACTCTTCAGTTAACACTTAGAAATGGGAGACTTTAAAGTTTAATGTTTTAACCATCCTCAACCCCAACAAAAAAATTCTGGTGGGATGTACTCCTGTATTGGGTAGTCTAAATGGAGTAATTTCCTAGACTTATTACCTAGGGAAACAACTTATTATTTGTACCCAAATGAAAACTAGAATCCTTGTTTTGCTTTTAATGGTGAGGAAACTCGCAAAACAAACAAACAAACAAAAGCCGTATACACTTTTGCTATGTAACGTAGGTCCAAGAGTGAAGAATACAACCTGCTAATCCTGATCACTGAGTTGGAGGCCTTTGGTTTCATAGTCAAGTGTTCAGCCTTACTCTCTGGGAAAACTGAGAGTTTTATGTCCCAGTTTCAGGCATATCATGGATCTCAACTATAGAAGTTAAGGAATATGCAAAAGTAGTAAAGGTCTTCAAAGGTATCTTGTTTCCAAATACAGGAGGAATGAATATGAAGATTAAACAATGGCTTATTTTTTGGACTCATTTCTCACAAATCAAGCATGGAAGCCTTCCAGCTCAAACAGCTTCATGCGAAGGGCCATCAGCCTTCTTTGTATGTTTCACACATGAGAAGCTCAATGTGAGTTAGCAGTGAGGTCCTATGTGGGAAATTTGGGAGACCACAGACAAACTACTAAGAAACATCACAGTAACGGTCCATCTCTCTATTGTCTCCTGAATCCGTTTAGCATTTTTGAGGCTGGCTCATTAGAGAAACGGGAACAAAACTGGGCCCACTGGCTGACAGTTGCCCTGTAAATCTCTTTTTGTCCATGCTCACTGAGGCTGAGGGTAGGGGTGCCAGCCTCACTGTGCTTAAGGGGAAAGTGAGATTGGCAACAAGGATATCAACAGCACTGACTTCTGCCTCAGTGTTGCATGTGGTACCTTGGCAAGTTACTAATCTTCACTCTAGTTGGAGACGATGGGGACTGTCTTCTGAGACATGGTAAGGACTAAGTGAGAATGCATAGGAGGTGCTCAGCACAGCATCTGGCATCTAGTGGGTTCAGAGAAAATGTCATTGGTAATGTCACTTTCAATGATATGCTTCTCTTTGTATCTATTGCTGCATAGTCTAGAAACTGAGAAGTGACTTTTCCAGTGAGAGATACAGGTAACTTGACTCATTATTGAGGGTAACATGCAGTAGACCTCATCCCAAGTGTTTTCCACTACACCTGTCTGATGAGATCTTAGTCTGAAATTCAAGCAGTGGTATCGCCTTCATATAGTTAAGAAGGTAAAAGATGTCATGGTTTAAAACCCAGCAACACAGCTGGTATGGCCCTGCCTCAACCTTTTGACTTAACTGCCTGGAAACAAGTATTTGAGGGCCTGCACAGTCTCCCTTAACTTTTCACCATATGCTTAAAAATGTACTAAATAAATGCCCTCATGCACTTTATTTGATCTGCACAACAACCTGAGTAGGTAACTATTACCTCCCATGTGAAAACTGAGGCTACAAATAACATGTGATTTCACACCCCATGTGCTTACTGCCATCTCCTCTCAGAAAAAGGTGCAGTGCTGTGTCAAGGTTAAGATGGAGGTCACATTGTCTGTTTGCTGAGTTCCCTTTATTGCTAATCTTGGGATGCTTCAGCAATTCCTCAGGTGTCTCGGGGCCCTATGCTGGCCTCCACTGTGGCAGTGAATTGAGAGTCCCAGGCTAGAACACTGCACCAGCTCAGCACAGAGTATCTAACTCTGTTGATTACGCGTCATGCCTGCAAGAGGCTAGAAGTTCCAGAATTATTTTCCTTTGCCGCCTATGTGAAGCAGAAGCAGAATACTAGATTTCAAAGTAGATAATAAATATTCCCTAGAGGAATCTGTAGGCATGCAACATCATTCCTGTGTATAAAGATATTGGGGGAAACAAGCTGTAATACAGCAAACCTTAAATGTTAGGACTTTCATAGAGACTTGCCCAAGAAGGCAGGAAGAACTGTGACTGTGTCAGCTGAGCGATGATGCTGTAACTCCAGGACTCGATTTTAGTTATTATGGAATCTACCCCAGAGACTTCGATATTTCTCAATTTACACAGGGAGGAAAGAATTCTATGAACATAATGACTGGATTTGAGAAATGATCTTGCCCTTTTTAAAATTGCACTTGATACCAAAATGTGATTTAAGAGTTTGTATAAATGCCTGAGTCCAGTGTGTGCAACCAAATTGTCACACTCAGGGTCTTCAGAACTCTAGAGGTACATGCAGAATGCACCCAGTCCTGCTGACCTGTGGATAAACATACTGTACATTTAACTTAAATAAAAGTTTATTTTTGAGATAATCGTTGTAAGCTTTTCCTAAAAAGTTTTTGCTCATATCTTTCTCTTTTTCTCAACCGAATCACTGAAAATGGCTCAGTCATCCCTTTCTGAGAAAGGGCTAATACCGCCCACTTGAAAGAATGAGAGATGTCCCCTTTCTTATCATACTTAGAAGTACAATTAGTGCCTTACCACAGGAAATCACTGTGTTTCCCCCTCAAACTCGCCCTTTCCACTCCTCCCATGAAAGAAACAATCAAAGCTACAATGACCAAGGAATGTCAGGCCAGAGCTCCGAACCTTGGACTGAGCACAGTTGGTAACTGGCAAAAGGGAGGATGCCCCAGGGCAGTCGGACAAGATAGGCCTTGACTTGCAAGTAAAATCATTTCACTCTTTCCTCTCAACAGCTCTTGTCCTTGTTGAAATTCATTTACAATAAGGCCAAATTTTTGAGACCCTCAGGGATATCCCATGAGAAACTTTTTCAGTCAATGGTCCCAAATTATTTGAATTATATTGGGTGCTAATCCTTGAAATTGGCTCGAGGAATCCAAAAGAGTGGTTGGAGGAAAACAAATAAATTGAGGGCAAGAGGAACTGTCAAAAAAAATTCTTTAAAATCTCAATAGTTAGTCCTTAATGAATTTAATGAGTAAAATGTTGAGTGAATACCAGCTTTGCAGTGAACTGGATATAAGTTTGGATGTTTCCTCTACCGCTTAACTGTGGCCACAGTTAAGTTGCTTACTATCTGAACTTCTGTCCTTTGAAAATTATTAACACCTATCTATACAGGGATCTCATGAGAGAGAGAAGCAACACATGTAAAGTGTTTTTACTCAAATGACAGCTGCTATTTCCCTCTCTAGTACCAAAAAAACCCCACATGATTCTTTGGGGAGAAAAAAAAAAAAAGAGTAGCTAAAAATCTTTACTGGTGCCCTGGCCAGGTGACTCAGTGTGATTGGGGCATCACCCTGTACATCAAAAGGCTGCAGGTTCAATCCCCAGTCCAGCCCATATGAGAAATTGATCTCTCTATCTCTCTTTCCCTCTCTTTCTCTCCGTTTTCCTGTCTCTCTCCCTTTCCCTCTCTCTCTCCATTCCTATCTCTCTAAAATCAATAAAATATATCCTTGATGAGGAAAAAAATTCTTTATTTGTGTCCATTTGGAGATCTGATTTTGGTTTGCACTCATTAAATCCCATTTGCAAGTGTTTCTTTTGGGGTCTCCTCTTGAAATGCAAGCACTTGGTGATTTTTTTTTTTTTACTCTAAGAAATTACGATTAATCATCCCACATCTTTAAGCTTTGCTGAAAGCCTTGTGTGTGTGGCCCTCTGCTGATTAAAAGGCACACGTGACTGGTTTAAGTTCACCAATTATACAGAGAGGTCTATTTGATCACTCCAGCGGGTGAGGTTAGCACTCTCTCTGAATTTACTGTGCTCAGCAAATGTGATAGGCTGTAATCCAGGAAATGCTGAAGAATACTAAATTTTGGTTCTGAACATTGAATGAATCCTGGAGTCTTTAGTTCAGAGGCATTTCTTGCCTACTGGTTAAGGACAGAGAGTATATTTTAGATCCAAAGTCACTTATCTTTTCTTAAATTCACTTATTTACATGTGAGATTTTCTGAGGATTAGTGCTTTAAAACTAAAAGCAAATTTGCCTTGTACCTGACCCCAAGCAAATAGCATTGTGATTTCCTTAGAAGGGCCTAGAAATACTGGATGATGATTTTAGATAACAGTTGCTTCTCGGGTCTCAGGGGACTTAAAGTGGCTGTTTCTAAAAGGTTCCAGGACAGCTTTACAATTGGCATGCCCTAGTGTGAACAACAGTCAGGGAAAATGCAAAAAGTTCTTGAACTTTTAATGAAATTGAGAAATGATGTTTATGGATCAGCCCCTTCAAAAAGTATCTCCTCTACACACACACGCACACGCACACACACACACACACGCACTTTGTCTTCATTTTATTCATTTATTTAACAACTCTTTAGCTAGGACAATGGACTTTCTCCAGGCTGTGGAACTGGAAATTCAAGCCCATATTATCTGGAACTTAAGAGGCAGAGTGATGTTACAAATTATTAACTTTATTAGGTAGAATATGGTGGCTTTTAGATGGGATGAACCCAGTATTTTACTAGCTAGTCGGTATAGAGAACTTATTATAGCAGTGGACTTTAGGGGCTGGAAGCATTTCAAACTGTGGTATTCTTAAAATCAAAAGCAAACAGAGACCAGCCTTGACTTCCAGTTTAGTCATTAATTTAGCTCAGTTGCCAGTCACTGTGAGGACACTGCTCTCTCACTATATAAGAACAGTGCACCCCTGATCCTCACTCCATGTTTTGGTTTCAGTGCTCCCAGTTTGCAGGCAGTGTTTTTGGTGTATGCACAACACATTTTTTTCAATTACTACTTCAATGATTCATTGGTTTTACATTGGCTATTTCTGAACCTTTGTAAATGTTCAAAGTGCAAATGTAACTGCACCACTCCCTACCTTAGATGACTTCTTGTTGCCTATGGATTGAAAGGTCCTTAGGCTCAGGCTCTAGCCCACCATCACCTGATCATTTGACATCAGAGACTTAGGTTTACAATGAAAATCACTGTGCACCACCCAGGTCATTCCCTAATCTGTTGAATTTTCCACTGATGTCAACTGTGCCTTCCTCCCAACCACACTTTATTATATTAGAAAGGTACGCTGGCTTTACTAATACACAAGCATTGAGTTGCAGCACAGAAGAAAATGTTGAAAGATATTCTCATAAAACTTCTATTTTGAGAAATATTTTCACTCATGCACTGAAAAGGGCTTATGATATATGGTGGTTTCAGTTTGAAAACAAATGTACGTTGTTATTTGTGCAGTGTGAGTTACTAAGCTTTTTGGTTGGCGCTGGCCTATCCTATCCAGAGAGCTGATGCAATACAGTGAAACTCATTCAAAGTGGCTGCTGCCGTCGGATGATCAAATTGCAATATTGTTCTTAGGAAATAATAAACAATGTAGAAGGAATTATGAAGAATGCCATGCCCAGAAGAGGAGATTGTGCTTATTCAAAATGACAAATCTTCAGTGTTTTGGGGAGGCATCCGCTTTACAGAGTTGTGTTATGTACAAGTCCTAAAGATTTGTGTTTCTTTTATGACTCTAACCTGTGCAGGAAAGAAAATCTCAAATAATAACTTTCCTTTAAAAAAAAATTCCAGTCACTTAAAAATGCTGCAATCTAACCCTGGTGTTGGCACTTCATCAAGCAAGTGTCAAACCAGGCTGGATTTATTTAGCTGAACTAGAAACCCTAAGCACCAAGAGTAGTTTTTCAGTGACAATAGTTGCAGCCCCCTCTTAGCCTCTCCTTAAAGAAACAGCATCTTCCAGACTATGTGTGGTTTTCATCAAATGGGATGACTCTCCTTTCTGTGAGGGGAATCCTTCAAGCCTATAAAAGACTGAACAAGGTTTTATCTGTAGGAATTTTGAAAATTAGAATAGAATGTTTTTCCTCGTGCTATATCTAGGCCCTCATGTTCAGTCTATATTCTCCCCACAGCTGCTGGACTCATCTTCCCAAACACTCTTTGTAGACATATTTTGACCATGGGAATCAAGAAAGGTTTCAGGGCAAAGGCCAAACTCTTGAGCCTGGCATTCAAGGCCCTTCAGATGGATTTTCTAATGGGTTCTACCAACCATTTAAGAAAAAAGTAATAACATTTCTACCTAATATCGTCAAGAAAATTGAAGAGGAAGAAATCTTTCCCAAGTCATTTCAAGAGACTGATACCAACACCAGACAAAGACATTACAAGAAAAGAAATAGGTCAATAGTCCTCCTCATGAACATTGATGCTAAAGTTCTTAACAAAATATTAGCAAATCAAATCCAACAATATATAAAAATAGTAATACATCACGACTCCGTGGGGTTTATTTTAAAGATACAGGGTTGGTTTAACACTTGAAAATAAATCAACATAATTTATGATATTAATAGACTTTTTAAAAACCTATGATTATCTCAGTAGATACAGAAATAGCATTTGACAAAATACAACATCTATTCCTGATTTTAAAAAAGAATCCCTTAGTAAACTAAAAATGGAAGAGAACTTCCCAAACCTCACAAAGAGCATTTTTGAAATGCTTATAGCAAACATCACAGTTAATAATGAAAGACTGAATGCTTTCCCCTAAATCAGGAATAAGACAGGATGTTTTCTCTCACCATTTCTATTCACCATTGTATTGGAGATTTTAGCCAGTGCAATAAGGCAAGAAAATAATGAATAAAATGCATCAATATTGGAAAGAAAGAAGTAACTTTATTCACAGATGACATAATCATCTGTGTCAAAAATCCCATGAAATCTACTCCCAAAACTTACTAAAATTAATAAGTGTGTTTAGCAGATGTAAGATACAGATACAATATACAAATATTAATTGTCTTTCTATACACTAGCAACAAATGGAAATTGAAATTTAAAATAATATTTTTTACATCATCAAAATATGAAATACTTAGGGACAAATCTGACAAAAGATAGGAAGACCTAAATACAAAAACATAGTCTAGCTCAAGAAAAATATCACATGTGCACTTAAAAAGAATTTGTATTCTGCTGCTGTTAGGTAGAGTGTTCCATAATGTCACTAAGGTCAGTTTGGTTGATAATATTGTTCATATTTTCAACATCCTTGCAGATTTTCTGTTTACTTGTTTTATTAATGAATGAGAGACAGGTATTGAAAGCTATAGCTATAAATATGAATCTTTCTATTGCTTCTTGTAGTTACATCTGTTTCTGTCCATGTATTTGATACTCTGTTTTTAGTTAGAATAATACTGTTCCACACCAGACAATAATAATTTGTACGCATGCACACAAATACAAAATCACACACCCCCTTGTAGATCATTGTCGCTTATGAATGTAAATTTTTTAAATCCCAAGTTAAATGCTAGTAAATCAAGTTCAGTGACATAGTAAAGGGCATAACCAACCATGACCAAGTCATAACTCTTAAGCTATGTTAAAATAACTTAATATCAAGTAATTTAACATGGCATATCAATGGATCAAATAAGACAAGCCTTATAGTAAAAAAAAAAATTCCAAAAGGTATTTTGTAAAATTCACTGAACATTTTTAGTTGGATAGATATATGCAAAAAAAATGAAAATAGACCACCACCTTATACCACATGAGAAAATAAAAAAATGGATTAAAAACGAATGTAAGACTCAAAACCAAGGAACTCCTAGAAAGAGCTCCCAGGCAGTAAAATCTTCAACATTTTTTTAGCAATATTTTTTCTGATATAATCTCAGGCAAGGGAAACAAAAGAAAAAATAAGCAAATGGGACTATATCTAACTAAACAGGTTTTGCACAGCAAAGGAAACCATCAACAAAATGAAAAGACAACCCACTGAATGGAAGAACATATTCACCAATGAAACATCTGATAAGGGGTTATTATCTAAAACTTATAAAAAAGCTCATACAACTCAACACCGAAAAAAAACAAACAAATTTAAAAATGGGCAAAAGACCTGAATAGACTTCTCCTAAAAGTTCATAGAGGTGGCCAATAAACATATGAAAAGATGCTCAATGTTACTAATCAGTAGAAAAATGCAAATTAAAACCACAATGAGATATCACCTCACACCTGTCAGAATTGCTGTCATCAACAAATCAACAAACAACAAGTGTTGTCGAGGATGTGGAGAAAAGGGAGCCCTCATGCACTGTTGGTGGAAATGCACATCGGTGCAGCCCCTGTGGAAAGCAGTATGGAGTGTCCTCAAAAAATTAAAAATGAAGTTGTCATTTGACCTAGTGATCCACTTCTGGGAACATATCAAAAGAAACCTAAAACACCAATTCCAAAGAACATATGCACCCCTATATTCATTGCAGTGTTATTTACAATAGCCAAGATATGGAAGCAACCTAAAAGCCCACCAATGGACAAGTGGGTAAAAAAAGCAGGGTGGTACACATATAAAATGGAATATTACTCAGCCATAAAAAAAGAACAAAATCTTACCATTTGGGACAGCATGGATGAACCTAGAAGGTACTATGCTAAGTGAAATATATCAGTCAAAGAAAGACAAATACCCTATGATTTCACTTATATGTGGAATCTAAAAAACAATATAAATGAACAAACAAACAGAAACAGACTCACAGATACAGAGAATAGACTGATGGTTGCCAGGGGAGGGCGGAGTGGGGGAACTAAGGGAAAAAGGTGAAGGGATTGAGAAGTACAGATTAGTAGTTACAGAATAGTCATGGGGATATAAAGTACAGCATAGGGAATATAGGCAATAATGTTGTAATAACCATGTATGGTGCCAGGTGGGTACTAGAAATATTAAACACTTTGTAAAGTGTGATTATCTAAAAACTATGCTGTACATCTGAAACTAATACAAAATAATATTGAATGTAAATTGTAACTGAAAAAAAATAAAAATAAACTTTAAAAAATGCATTAAAAACTTCATTAAACATTATTTTACATAAAAATACTTTGAAAACCAGGATTAGAAAGATACTTCTTTAGAATGATAAAAAATATATATATAGCAAGCTTGAACCAATAGCTATTTTCATACTTAATGATGAGAGAAGCATTCCTCTTGAGGTCAGAATAAAACAAAAATGCCATTTTTTCCAAATATGTTTGCAGCTTGTTCATTTTCATTCTTCACTTAATATGCCTCCTGGCCCCAGGGTCCTTGAGTCCGCTGAGTACATGCCAGAGATAACTGCTACAGGGGACTAGATAACTGCTGTCATAGGCCTTTACCCCAACTTCCTAATTTGACCAAATAGTCATGCAAAAGCATCTGATGCCCATACGGATTTAAAAATTGGAAGTAGAAAATAAATAGCAAAAATAACTGGAAAAATGATTCCTTTTGTATCCGATGGGACAAAAACTTCTTGAAAAGCCAACTTTTTAGTCTTATTTTTAAAGAGCTTTATCCCATGGATTAACTTAACACATCCCTTGTCTCATTGCTGAAATATTTGAGAGAGAATTATACAGCGAGGAAGTGTTTGGTTTTGTTTTAATAAAAACACTATCATAGTACACCTATCTTATAGCCTGCATTTTTTTCATTTATCCATACATTATGACAGGTTCCTAGGCAATATGTTTGTCTAAATCATGACTTTATAGGCTATATAATATATCAAGATATGGCTATGCCACAAGTTACTTAACCTTGTCCCCTACTGAGGAGTTATTTATTTAACGTCCAATTTTTCTACACTTGGCATTTTAAAGAATATTTCTATCTCCTCCCAACCATACAACAAAGAAGAAACCCAAAGATTTTCCTCATAGCCCAGATGATTTTCTCCTTAATCCTGATAGAAATCTGCAAGTTTACACTGTTGAAGCAATAAACCAGAAAACCTTTAGATGAAAATAGGGTAATCAATCTGGGAGTCAACATTGTCCATTTTAAGAACCCGGACTGTTAGTTCCCAAAATGATTTAGCCCGATTTATTCTCCTGTCTACACACACACACAACACACACACACACCATCCTAAAAATTGGTGAAAGCAGAACAGCAGGAAGAAAAAGAAGTGAGGATGAAGCTAGAGTCCTAGCTCCTTCTAGCAATGGAGTCTCTCCCTTTGATAAGTCCCATTTCCAGGACCAAGTTATAGAGGTGTTTGGGTCCCTTCATCACGACCTTTGAAAGTTGAGATCCCCCAACTGGTTTTACTGGATCACTTAGGACACGACAGGCAATTCTTTCTGCTGGACTCTGAGGATTCTCAAGGAAGTTTTCAGACTCTAACAAATAGAAAAAGATGTCTTTTTGCAACTTTGCTCCATGTAAAGGCACAGCCTTGAACATTATTTTTTTAATTTTTTAAAAAAGTTTCTGGTATCATTACATACAGTACACTGCTGAATGTGCAAACTATTTTATAAAGAGCCATGTCTTTCCTGGCTCTGAAGTAACTTGGGAAGCATTAGTGCCGTTGCAAACTAGAGCATTAGGTTTTTCCCAAAAAGCACCAGTTTAGGGTGGAGTAATGGGCATCAACCCAACCAAGTTCTGGATGAGTGCAGCCCCAGTTGGTCTGTGGGCAACACAGTGCAGGGCTTCCTTGATCTTTTCAGGGCACCAGCCAGAATTCAGTGTACTTGAGTATTTCCAGGTCAAAATCAAGATGACAATGGTGTGTTGACACTGAAAAGTGATCTTAAAGGGGTGTTCTTCTCTATTGTGGGGTCAGAGGAATAAAGAATTGGTTACATTCAGTGGCACAAACTGAAACAAGCAGTTAACAGTACACATGTTTAGGCATTAGATCATAGTAGGTGTGGGCTTTAACCAAATGTTTCAATTGCTTTGATTGCCACACAGATTATAGTCAACGATTAATAAAATATGTTAGTCATGTCCTAGAGGCCCGCCTATAGAGCAAGTTCCAGGAAAAATGTTTAAAAGTATACTCTGTTTGAGATGATAGAAAAACATAGCTAGTTAAGCATAAAATAATGAGAGCTTAAACAATAACAGTGGTCAAAAAGTGTTTAGTTTCTGCCTTTTGCTTTAAAGATAATATCACTGATGCGCAACCATAAGATCTCTTCCAGAATCTTGATTCTTCGGCCCAGTGAGGTCACCCGACCACAGTGATAAAGGCACCAGACAAGATGACTTCCAGAACGGAATTAATTAGTCTAAGGAAAATCATGGAAGCTTACATAACTAAACAAACAGCTTCACTCTTGACCCCTAACCCCTAACCTTTAAAAATCCTTTAAAAACCTTTGATTAAGAACCACTGGGGAAACTATACTGTTTTCCACAGTGGCTGCACCCGTCTACATTCCCACAAAGAGTGCACGAGGGCTCCCTTTCCTCCACATCCTCGCCAACACTTGTTTGCTGATTTATTGATGATAGCTATTCTGACAAGTGTGAGGTGATATTCTCAAAAATTAAAACTGATTTTTCTGAAACAACGATGCTCTTTAGGATACCAACACAGTATAATGTTTTTGGGCAGGTTAGGTCAACCAATGGCTGTTAAAATTAATTTTAAAGCTACATTATCCTCTAGAGAATGTTTATTACATAAATGTTCAAACAGCACCTTCCCTTTGGAAGTTCGCCTTACAACCCAAGTAAAAACATATGCTAAGATCAGGAAGGAAGTAAAAAGCTCCCTAATGGGCCATGAAATTGGTGTACTGTAAAGGTGATCTCAGTTACAATGGATGCGCCCAGTTGCAACTTGCTCTTTGTGCCAACTCTGCACATTTAATGAGGGTGACTAGTTCATGCACACCCTCTGCAGCCAGAGATTACTTATTAGGTTATTTATTCAGTTACTTATGCGTTAACTGAATAAATAAATAACAAAGGGCTTTGAGCCTCCCAGTCCTGGTGATGAAGAGGGTCCTGGATCCTCCTCTTCTGCAATCTTGAATCCTGTCTCCCTGCTCTGTGCCTTTCCTTACCTGTTGCTTGACACATGGGCACCATCCTCCATTCCTAGTCTTCTGAGACTAGGCTTCACACCCGATCTCAGACTCCCTCTGCTTTAAAAGCCATAGTCCAGCTACTAGTCCACGCCTGCCAATGACTCTTCAGCCGGCACCTTCCGTGGGCTCCCCCATGCCTCCTCACACTGAGGGGACAGTCAGGCTCACTTTCCACATTCTCTAATCCAGACCATACCACTATGGGTGCCCCTGCAGGTACCGAGGTTGAGGTCACTGTGTTAAGGTCCCGTACCGAAGGAAACAGGAGCTCTAATGGAGAACATCCTAGCCCTGGATTTAGATAAGCTGAGTTCCACCCTAGATCTTGTAAGGTGAAATTTCCGCCTCCTCAAACCTACAAGAAAGAGAAAGGGGGGGCAAGTGCATAAGGGAGAAGACATGGGCTGTGAGAAGAGCAAGCAAAATAAATAAAATAATCATGGTTATAACGATCATGCAATATAATGGGAAGGCCCCTTTGATGCAACTGGTAGAACCTGTCTATCAAGGTTTCAAAGATATTTCTTCTAGGACGATCATCCAGTTGCTCTGTTGTTTTGTTTTGTTTTGTTTTGTTTTTATAACAACCTTATTTGTGTGATTTTGGGACTACGATTAGGGCTCCTTTGTGCCTCCTATAAGCAAAGACATCTCTGGAAGTATAAGAGTATCAGAGAAGGTTTTGAACACCTGTCACCAGATTCCTAAGAAAATGCAGTGTGACCTAAAGTTAAGTTTGCAGGGTGTTTAAGGGCTTATCATGATTGACTTACTGCCATTGCTGTGGCTCAACCAGTGTGTGTGTGTGTGTGTGTGTGTGTGTGTGCGCGCGCTTGGGCTCAAAAGACAGATGCTGTGTTGAAGCAGAGATGAGATGTAGGTATTATCCCGCAATTAACACACATTGACAGGTCTAATAATAGTTTATCCACAGCTAATCCTATAATTTGCTCCCATAACACTATAGCTAATCATGTAGAGGCCTGAACTTCCAGCAAGCTCGCCTCAGCATCCAGCTTCCTGCTGTGGGTGGAACACCAAAACACTGAATTGACACATCTCTAACTTAAAGATACTGACATAGCTCTGTGTGCTTTGCCTATGTTTTATTGATTCAGTTATTAATGCCAGCATCTTGTTCTTGCCATGAATTTCACATAAAATGTGGAACCAATTGCTTGTGCCTATAACCTTAAAAAATATCAAAGCCAAATAAATCTATGTGACCAATTACAGATGTTACCCCATTTTAAAGTAGAAATATTCCACTACATCTATTCCCACAAATCAGTTTTTAAAACTCCCAGGTCTGTAAAATCCCTACATGATTTATAAAATTGCAATGAATACGCCTTTTTAAAAAATTAATATTAGACTCTTCCCTATTTTAGTAATTTCTGCTTATGATTTTCCATAGCATGAGAAAGAACAAGAAACATTTATCTTTATTTTCTACCCATTAAGCTCCAAGTTACAGCAATGAAGACTCTAATGTTCACCAAAGTCATCTGCATAATAACTATAAAAATGACATATTAGGATGATTTTGGCTGCAAGCAACAAAAACCTTGACTGTCTAAATCATTAAAAAAACTGTCATTTCACTTAATACAAAATCCCCAAGAAGGGCTGCTCCAGAGTTGGTTTCTTCAGGGCTTCAAGACTGTCATCATGGATTCAGAGTCTTTCCATATTTCTGCTCTGTGACTCTGGGATTCTCAGCTTGTCCTCAACTGGTTCTCATGACTATAAGACGTCTGCAATGATCCCAGGAGTCAAGTAGATATGACAACAATGGGGAGACTGCTTTATTTAAGGAGTCCCTTCTTGTCAGTGAAGAAACTTTCCTAGATCCCTGCAGCAATTTCCCTCTAACTTATCATTGGCCAGAATTACATCACATGGCCACGCTTAAATCAATAACAGGCGAGAGAAATGGAATCCCTATGATTGGCCAATGCCATCTTTTAGCACTAGGTCTGAAGACCATGCCCTTTGAAATGTATGACAACATGGAAGAAGATAGACTTTTAAACAATAATAGCATTCTATTACAAGGGAGGAACAACTGTTGAGTTAGACAACTAGAGTCTCCAACAACTGCAAAAGTTTCTGCAATGTGGTCATTTGCTACATTCATTTTTCACTCATTAAACAAATGTTTCCTGGGTGCTCACTATATGCTATGCATTATTCTAAGTAGCAGGAGGACACCAGAGTAAGAAAAAATAGACACAATCCCTGCCTTCATTGACCTCATGATCTACTGGGCATTTCTTGATTGTCCACATTTTGCATAGTTTTGAAGCTGGAAGGGACCATAGAGAGAAAACACTCCACCTCATTTTAGAAGTGAGAAAAAAGAAACTAGGAGTGGCTAAATCATTTGCTGGACCAGGGATAAACCTGATTTTGGATTATCTGTAGTTTGCTCTCTTTGAAGCACCAATTATTCTGGATGTGAAAGCTTTTTACAGGCATAAATACAACTTGTTATATACCAACCTGAAACATGATTTATTACCAAGCAAATCACTCTACAGGAAATTATTTACTCTATGAAATGATTCACCACAATATTCACTTAGGTGACATACATATGCCATTAAAATAAAATTTAATTTATAAAATTAGTTTGTAATCTTTTTTGGAGGTAATCTCTTTGTAAATCATGAAAATTCAAATTTCTTTTATACCCCATCCCAAGTCCCATCCCCCTCTATTCTCCAGCTCTATGCAGTGCCAATCAGCCCCTGTGGGTGGTATGAGAGCTTCTGCTCTGCATCCTTAAGGTTCATTTGGAGACTTCAGAGTCCTCAGAGGGATGGGTCCACTGTGTACTCCTTCCTCCTCTACTGTGCACAAAGATAGTTAAATAACACCTATACCTAAAAATTTAGGCCACACCCTCTGGCTTCTCTATTAACAGGTGACTCCTGAAAAGTTTCAGAACCAACCAGGGCTTTGGTATGGTCTGGACATAACCTGTAATGAACTATAATGAATGTGGCCAATCTCTTCTCAGAAACTTTACTGATAATTATACTAAATTGTTTGTTTTAACTACTCCTTTGTGAATTTATTCTACAGACAGAATCATAGAGGTAAACAAATGAACAAGGATATCCACTGCAACATTACTCGTAGAAGATAAAGATCAGAAACAATCTTCATATTCCTCAATACATCACAGCATGTGCCTAAACATCATGCGATCAATAAAATAAAAGATGTCATTCTGTGAACTGATATTGAATGACCACCAGGAAACCTTATCAGAAAAAGCTCAGTGAAGAACGTTACATATAATATGCAGCCTGTTTATAAATAAATATACGAGAAAAACCCAAAAGAAATATACAATTGAACATGCATGGAATGCCTCCGGAAAAAGGAGTCATTAAACTATGGCCTGAGAACCAAATCCAGTTCACCATCTGTTTTGTATGTATGAATGGATTTTATACATTTCACTGATTGCAAAACAAATCAATAGAATATATTTAAAAGAAGAATATAATTTTATAAAAATTATATGAAATTCAAATTTTAGTGTCCATAAATAAAGCTTTCTTGGATGGCAGATACTCTTTGTATTGTCAATGGCTGCTTTGGGACTCCAATGATAGAGTTGAATAGTTGTGATAGGAACTAAAGCCCACAAAGAATAAAATATTTACTATTTGGCCTTTTACATTAAAAGTTTTCTGACCCCTGCTCTACAAGAACTTATACCAACTAATAACTATAGATTCTTCTTGGGAAAGGTACTGGAATATAAAAACAAGGGCAAGAGGGACTTGTTTCACTTTCTACACTTTTGTACATTTTAAAATTTTGTATAATGGGCAAGCATTACCTAATTTTAAAAAACATTTTGTTAATACTTACTTTTCTTAAATTATTTAAATTAATGATTCTATCAAATTTTAAACTGCCTGCTGAATAAGAAATACTGTGTCCTTAAAGTAGCAGGATACAAAATAAATGTCCAGAAATTATTATTAGTGTATAAAAATGCAAATTATCAGAAAGGGAAACTAAAAAAAATTCCATTTACAAATGCATCAAAAAACAAAAAATCTACTCCCGGTCAGGTATGGCTCAGCGGTTGAGCATAGACCTAGGATCCAGGCGATCAGGGTTCAATTCCCAGTCACGGAACATGCCCAGGTTGCGGGCTCGATCCCCAGTCGGGGGTGTGCAGGAGGTGGCCCATCAATGACTCTCTTATCATTGATGTTTCCATCTCTCTTCCTCTCCTTTCCTCTTTCTGAAATCAATAAAGATATATATTTTTTTTAAATCTAGGAATAAATTTAACCAAGAAGGTAAAAGACCTATACTCGGAAAATTATGAAACACTGAAGAAAGAAATCAAAGAAGATACAAATAAATGGAAGCATATACCATGCTCATGAATAGGATGTTAAAATGTCCATACTACCCAAAGCAATCTATAGACTCAACGCAATTCTTATCAAAATACCAATGGCTTATTTCACAGAACTAGAACAAGTAATTCAAAAATTTATATGGAACCACACACACACACACACACACACACACACACACAACCTGAATAGCCACAGCAATCTTGAGAAAGAAGAGAGTTGGAGGAATCATGCTACCTAATATTAAACCATAGTACAAGGCCATAGTAACCAAACAGCATGGTACTGACATAAACACAATCATACAGACCAATGAAACAGAGTAGAGAGCCCAGAAATAAACCAGTGCCTATACAGTAAATTAACATATGACAGAGGAGGCAAGAGCATATAATATGGATGGAAGAAGGAAAGGCACTGGAGAACTTACAAACAAGTAATCTGGGCAGCCTTGGTCCAAAATTCAACCTGGAGGCTGAGAAGAAACCCTAGGAGTATCTCCAACTTTAGAATGTTGATTTAAAAATGGTGACAATCACCCGGCCGGGTGTGGCTCAGTGGTTGAGCGTCGACCTGGGATCCAGGCGATCGGGGTTCGATTCCTGGTCAGGGCACATGCCCCGGTTGCGGGCTCGATCAATGACTCTCTCATCATTGATGTTTCTATCTCTCTCTCTCCCTCTCCTTTCTTCTCTTTGAAGTCAATAAAGATATATATATTAAAAAAAAAAAAAATGGTGACAACTGTTATATGTCCTATGTTGTATTTCCATTGCACCTTTTAAAAAGCATATTCTAAAACAGTGGCTTGAATTTAAACAAGAATTGCTGGAGATGGGCTCCTCAGGTTATTCTAAACTACATAAACTACATCCAGGGTTAAGAACCCTTACTTGGAAAGCACATCTTAAAAATTAATGTTAGCATAATTCAGAAGAAAATAAGAGAAAAATAAAAGAAATATAATTCTTGGTTGTAACCAATATTTAAAGATAACCTTAATGAGAAAAGCATGTGACCTTATATACAGGAAATAGTGAGACCTAATTAAAGAAGGCTTATTTATTTAAGCCCTATCTTCCATGATTTAATATTTGAAAGATGCCAATTCACTCCCCCCAAAAAACACCCATAAAATTGTTAAACTTGGTTAAGTGATTCTAAAATTACAAAAAAGAAGGGCTGAACCAAAATATTTTTTTTTAATTTTGGAAAACATGGCAGCAGGGGATTCTGGAAAGATAGTGCGTTGATTGCTTTCCTGCCTTCCCCCACACACAAGTCCACACCCAGCTTTATCTCACTTCCCTGAGCTTTGCATCAACGTGGGCAGCAAACAGGCAAACAGAACACTAGTGGGGTGGGTACTTCAACCTCTGTGCCAGGTGGGACCCTGGGTCACAGGGGGCAGCAAAAGATAATTCCAGGGTAAGGATCACAGCTTGATCCACAGGGATCCTTGGACTCCCACATGGAAAGGTGACACTGACCAACCTGAGTGTTCCCAGACATCGGCTGGTCTCTGGAGGCCACAAGGAGGTGAGGAGGAGCTGAATGGGTGGACTGAGGGTTCCCCTCCCTTGAGGCTGCCACGGTGGGGAGCCGACAGGTTCCCACTGCAGCCCTGCCAGTTTTCAGGGTCAGACCGCCACACCTTTCATCGCTCTCATGATCCCACCTCACCCTCCACCCCCAGTAAGGTAGCCAGCAGCTGAACCCCCATAAGCAGCAAAGAAAAAGAACCAGATCCTAAGAGCAGGGCAGAGAGAGGAGAGTAAATGAGGATTCGAGCGGGTCCCTGACTAGTGCAGATGGAGGGCGACCTTTAAACAAAATTAAAATAGTAACGATAATAAGAGCACTTAAAGAGATTCCAGTTCAGCACCTGAAGAAAGACTTTCCAAAACACATTTTTAAAAAAATAAGTAGATGAATTTAAGGCATTGATACGCAAATTCAGTGGCCTGGAAAAGCAAAAGATGAAATAAGTGAAACCACAAGGTAAAAGCTCAGAGATCGTGAGGGAAAGAGGCACAGACAACAGACCCGGGAAACGGACACGTGGGTAGTAAGATGGAAGCAATGGAGAAGAAAGAAAATTTTAAAATGTCTAAAAAACAACAACAAAAATCTGAGTTTCAGCTCTAAAGAGCCTAATGAATTTCAGGCAAAATTATCAAAAGGAGAAGAGCATTTATCCACATGCAGTCACCTTTCCCAAACTCCAGGGTAAAGAGAAAATATTGAAAGTGTCTAAGTAGAAAGAACAGTTCCCTTAAAAGGGAAGGAAACCTATAAGCTTGCAAAACAACTTCATTCTAGGGCTATTTAAAACAGAAAAAGAAAAGTGACACATTTCCACAGTAGAAGTATAACTAAGAAAATGGTAAGTTTATGTGAAATTTTATACAGCCGTTCAAAACAATTATTAAAATGAGTCTGTAGTTACATGAAAAAGCACAGATGGAAGGTGAGACTGTACATTATAAAGTAGATTATGAAACTGTGCAGTGTGATTAAATATGTTTTAAGACGTACACACAAAAGATGGAAGGAATAAAAGAAATGGCAATAGTTGGGTTAGAGTAATTAGGACTATGAGGCTTTTACTTTCTTTGTTTCATAAACTTTGTATAATGTAATATTATATTGAAAATTTCTGAGTTAATAGTTAATACAAAGTTCAGGTTTTTTAAAATGAGTTATATTTTTAATAAGTAACAATGAACCGTGATTAGAATCAGTAGATGCTAAAGTAAATTTCACATGCAGCTCATGCCTTGCAGCCAGAGCAGATGATTCAGGCTGCAATGGCAATATGCCAATATTAATTTTTAAGATTGATACTGCCTGGGGCAGAAGTTTTCCCTAAAATTTTCTATGGTATTTAAAATTATTTTTTGTTATAAGGAATAAAAGAGGCCCCAATTCCCTCCTTTTCCTGCAAGTTTGAGCAGATTCAAACCAAAGTTTTAGAGAAAAATCTTGTCCCTCTTTGAAGGCATTCCCTCCTCCCCCCAATCTGGTGGAGTCCCCCCACCCTGATTAGGCTCTTTGAGCTATACAGTGTGAAAAAGACAAAAGCAGCCCCTGACAGCAGGGCCCTGGCCTGGCACTAGCAAATTGATCTTGGTGTTGCTAGGAGGCAATGTCAGACAAGGTCACTCGATTACTGTGATAAAGTGAGATGAAAATAAATCCACTCCATAATCGTGTCTGGGCACAGACAAAAACAAGGTGTGAATGCCACCAAAATAACCACATATCCTTCTCTCAGCTTGGATGCGAGATCACCACTTCTTGCCAATCACAGCATTAGCTATGCTTCAGTCCCCCTATATTCTGGATAAAAATTAAGATACTCAATAAAAGATTTGCCCCAAATTCCTGATAGCATCCAATCAAGAGCAAACTCCTGCTTTCTTGAATGCTCCCCAAAAATCACCTAACATGAGCTTAAATCCTGTAATTTAAGTCTCATAGTATCTTTTTACCGAGACTCCTCACAGTTCCCTCCTTTGGTGTGTGGTCTCCCTCAATGCATCAGCCAAGAAACCCAACTCCGTTCACCTGCAAGTGTGTTCCTAGCGGTCCTTGGTACTGGAACACGGACAAATGAAACAGCAGCTTTATTCTTGGTTTGGGTGAACTCCAGGGCAAGCAATCGAAATTTACTTGGCAACCCAGAGTCGGTTCTTGCCATGGTACAAAAGCTGAATTAACTGCTCCCTGTTATCCGGCACTCATCAAGGCTCAGTTGAGAGAAACAACACAATATACTGCCAGAAGCATATGCAATCCCTTTCCTTCTCTAAGACCTCTGCAACCTATCCCTAAACTCAAGACCAGCCAAGAACTCTACCTGAGTCCCTGTTTGGCATCCATAGAACCACTGTTACTGAATTCAACTTGGATGTAACATTGTGCAGCTTTTTCGTAAAACCTCAGCACTTGGCCACTGTGGAGATGCCAAAGATGCCATTCATCACATAAAGCATTAAACAACTCTCAGGAGAGATGTATTTCTTTTGATAACACCAGGAACAGTTTTACTTCTCCTGAGCAACTGGTTTGTTTCCATTTGACAAATAGTGAGAACTGTATAACTGTTAAGTTTCCATTTTTCAAGTGGGTTTCTTGAAAAGTGAGCCAAATCTGTAGCAAGACTAGCCTGCTTTCTGATGTTTGTCTCGTTCCTGGCTCCCTTTTATAACACTGCCACTGTTTTCCTTTTGCCTCAATGCCAAATACATGTTTTTTGGTATCTTGTTGCATTTTATGTACCCGTATCAGCTCCATGAATTTTTTTTTTTTAATCGAGTAGGCTGTCAAGAAACAGAAAGGGGAATCAAGCCCGAATGGTGTGGCACAAATGATAAAGCAGGGTAGGCACTGAGAAGGTGAGCCCCGTGGAGGGCAGTCAGCAACTGGGCCTCGAAGGCCGGACGGGTGGAGGACCCGGACGCGTTCCAAGCTGCGTGAGAAGTATCCTCTCTCTAAAAACTGAACCCAACGGGGGGGGGGGGGGGGCGAACAGACAGTAAGGAGGCAGTAAGGAGACTTGTCTGGCTGCCCTGTCAAGTTCACGCTGGGAGATAAGCCTTGGGATGCAGAACAGGAGGGGAAGACTGTAGAGGACTTGGAAGACAGGAGCCGGTATATAGGATCGATGTAGGCCACATCTGGGCATCTAACGAACACAATTGTTCTGATCCCCACACTCAGGGGTCAGAGATGTAGGTGGCAGAAAGGGGACTGCATTAGATTGCTAGGGCTGCCATAGCAAAGTGCCACAGACTGAAGGGCTTAAACAACAGAAGTGTATTTCCTCACTGTTCTAGAGGCCAAAAGTCCAAGATCGAGGTGTTGGGAGGGTTGGTTTCTTCCGAGGCCTCTCTCCTTGGCTTGCAGAGGGCTTATTTCTCCCCATGTCTTCCCATGATCTTCCCTCTGTGCATGTCTGTGTCCTTAGCTCCTCTTCTTATAAGGACACGATTTATATTGGATTAGGGTCCACCCTGATAACCTCTTTTTTACTTTAATTACCTCTTGAAAAACCCTATCTCCTGCCCTGGCCAGGTGGCTGAGTTGGTTTGGGTGTTGAGCCATACACTGAAAGCTTTGCGGTTCAATTCCCGGTCAGGGCACATACCTAGGCTGTGGATTCGATCCCTGGTTTGGGCGTGTGCGGGAGGCAAGCAATGGCTGTTTCTCTCTCTCTCTCTTCCTCTCTCTCTAAAATCAGTGGAACATATCCTCTGGGGAAGATAAAAAAGAAAGATCCTATCTCCAAATACAGTTTCATTCTGAGGTGCTAGGGGAGAACACACAATTCAGTCCACAACAGGTACCTAGAGTAGCGTCTAAAGAAGGCTCAAAGCATAGGCAGTTAAAATAAGAAGGTTAACGTGTAGAATGCAGTTTGTCTCTGAGAGACGGAGCACCCCCTGATGAAAGGAAGCTGGGAGAAGCAACCATTCCGAACAGGTGCTGCCCACCCACCTCGGCCCTCTGAAAATCAAGTAGGGCTCATATTTTCCAGATACCTCTAATCAACGATATCAAGAGGGAAGAGTGTGCTTTGGGCTTAATGATGATGACAAAAGAATTTTGCAGACAATGACTATAATGAAAACTGTGGACAATGTATGATTCGTTCCTAAACACAATGAGTGATAAAGGACATTCAGTGACTCAGAATGGTCATGGTGAGTCTCTGGTCCCTAAGCAGGTGGTAGAACACAACTAGTGTGACTTAGACTAATCATTTTCTGGTCCTACCTATACTCTCTTCCACAGACACCGCACTGTCTGGCTGAGATGGTCAATTAATTCTCTCTTCTCCAATTACTTATCAGAGGAAGATGTATATAAATTTTGCTGACATACCATGTCAATGTCTTTCATTGAGAAGGCATCAGTAGAGCTCTGTGAAAGCAAGGCTTCACTCATTTTCCATGTTCTCTGTAAAAAGATGGAAGGCTGATCCC
This sequence comes from Miniopterus natalensis, assembly GCF_054644295.1. NCBI lineage: Eukaryota > Metazoa > Chordata > Mammalia > Chiroptera > Miniopteridae > Miniopterus > Miniopterus natalensis. The sequence goes on along the minus strand of NC_142092.1, from coordinate 31,746,311 downwards.
TGTTAACCTTGGGCCAGCTTGTAGCCTCTTCTAACCTGAGCTTTAGGTTGGTTTTAGCAGCTGTATGTTCTTTGTAGAAACAGCATTTTTCTCTGTGGAAACATCATTTCTGGTGAAATCAGCAAATTCCTGCCTGCTGTATGAATGGGAAGGAAACATCACATCCTTTTAAAAAGGATGATTTACCTCCAGTTGTGGTCCCATTGAAAAACAAATCTTTCATTTGGAAAAAATCATAGAGCCCATGAAATTTTCTGTGCTAGCAACTAAATAGCCTCTTCTCAATGATAACTCCCGACACTATAACTTAATCACCTCAATACTGGGATTGTTAGATTAGCAAGTGAATTCGTCCTGCCATTAGTGTAATCCCTTCAGGTTGCTTTTGTCTTCTGTGTTATCCCATCCATGCAGCATTTCATGAGTAGACTGCCATCCCTGAACTTAGAAGTTCAGTGGATGAAAGTTGTCCTTGATTTTTATTCTAAATGGATATTTTTTCCCTAAGATAAAATTATTTACTGGATGAAAATGGACCTCAGATCTGGCTTACGCTTAAGCTTGAGAAATACAGAATAATTTAAAATTATTGAATAAAAGATTGAGAATAAGAAAATTTTGATTTTAGCATTCAAGGCAGATAAGCCCAGGAAAGAACCAAAAAGGGGGAGAACGAGTTACGAGGCATTCACAGCAACCCCAACCTGAGGTTATAGCTCAAGTTCTTGAACTCCTCAAAGCTGTGAGAAAAGAAAGGACCACAGAGACAAGGGCAGAAGCTTTGGAGAAGAAAGGCGAAGGAAGAAAACAGGCCAGCCCGAAGAGTAGGACAAAAGCTGTTGGGGAAAGATGGCATAAGCCAAGTTTTGAGCTAGAAAACTTGAAGACCATATAGCCCAAACTGTTTTAATTTAGATGAGGGCTCAGCCTTTGAAGGTAAATTCAATGTCCCCAAAATCTTCAGTCCCAGACCCTTCCGCACCCCTCTGGTAGAAAGACCACCAGGATACGCAACATCAAAACACACCAGAGAGCTCATGGAGAACAAGACATTCCTGACAGAACCTATTTGTCCCTCAGCACCTCTCCATGATCTGCTCCCTAACCCGACTGGCTTTCCAGCCTGTCCCCATTTTGATACTGATGGGGTGAACAACCATGACATACGCTGTCACTGAAGCTGCTCAGCATCACAACCTGGCTCCCTCCACTGAAGGGGCAGCTCTGATTTAGTGACATTGTCCTTGCTGATGGGGACAAACAATAGCCAAAAGTCTGAAGTAAGAAATAAAAGTCAACAACTTTGCCTGTCCTGAAAAGAATAGGTGAAGTCAAGACATCTCCTGAAGTATTTTCCTCTGCATTCTCCCTCTGTCCTTACTAAAAAATAAATATCTTGCTTTGGGGAAGACCTGATTTTTTAGGGCCCACGGTGCAAGGCCAGACTTGGCCTTGGGAGGGAGGAGGGATGAAAGGAGGCTGGCAGCAGGTGGGCTGAGGAAGAGCGCACTGCCTGCCATCAAGTTCTAGTCCTGCCCATTACTGGCTGTCAGTGGCCGTCATTTAGCTTCTTGGAGATTCAGTTTCCCCATCTGCCCAGAAAACAGGATAATAATGCTTCCTCTGCAGGTTGCAAAGAAAATGCATGGTTATTCTGACAACATGGGGAATGCTTTTATTTTTTGGCAGCTATTGCTGTCACTAAGGGAAGAAAGTGAAATTTCTTGACCATATTTTTTGTGCCAGGCAGTGGCCACGTACTGTTCACATAAATTACCTCACTTAATCCCCATTATGCAGGCCTGTGGAGTTATTGCTTTGGAGATAGTCTAGGTCATTGAACATTTTCAGCTGCCCCTCAGAGGGCCTTGGATGCACGTTTGCATGAGGTTCTGCTGTCCATGCGTCTGTCCAGCAAAACCCTACTTTTAAGTTGTTTGCTGACAACTCGAGTTCCTTCCTCTTGGATTGGTGCAGAATAACTACCAACATTTTAAGCTATATATTTGCTACATATTTGTCCTCCTACACATGCACACTGAGAGAGAGAGAGAGAGAGAGTCCTGTGTGTTTGTATCTGTGTGATTTGTGTGTGAATGTCTGCAGGTTAAGTTTTTTGCTTTCTAGCAACCAGACTCATGACCGACAATTTGGGATCCTTTCACAAGGCAAAAAGGCCCCTCACCCCTTATTATTTCTTTGCATAACTAATGTATATCTGTGTAATTTCCATCAGAATGGTCTTCCTGTGTTCTTTCATATTTTGCAGACAAATATTCATTTTCTACATATGAAATTACCTAGTTTTCCTGACACTCAAAATCCAGCCGAACCCTTGCCTTCTTGAAAAAAACCCTTGCCTTGAAATGAAAAAAAAAAAGTTTTTGCAACTATACCAAAATTACAAAAATAGATAATAACTCCAAAGAAGACAAGCTTTGAACCCAGGCTATTGCTCATAACCACTGCATTCACCCCCCTTCCACTGATGCCAGCTCAGTATCACTTGAAAAAGTAGTGAGTAGAAAGTAGACTAGAGGCCATCAGAGCTGGGGGAAGGGGGAGGGGGAGTTGTTGTTTAATGAGTACAGAGTTTCAGTTTGGGGTGATAAAAAAGAAAGTCTGGAAATGGATAATGGTGATAGTTGCACAACACTGTGAATATGCTAAATGCCACTGAATTGTTCACTTAAAAATGGTTAGAACAGTCAATTTTATGTTATGCATATTTTTCCATAATTAAAAAAGGAAGCCTGAAAAATAAAGCGATTACTACTTATGTTGCAATTCATTTAACTTTTCCAAGCCTCAGTTTCCCCGTCAGTGAAGTGGGAATAACACCACCTACAGCTGCCTCAGAGTGTTGCTGCGATGGCCACGCTGTGACGTATGGAATGCACCCAGCCCCGCGTGTGGCACATGTGACGCTCGGCCTGTGCTCATTCCTTTGCACTGCCTAGCATTAATATGCCCATTCACTTCTACTCCTTGGGCACAGCTCGGAAGCTGGGGAACGTGTGGGCTAAATGGGAAGGTTGTCTGCTATTTAAAAGTGGCAGCACACTCCAATTTCCAGCACTTAATAGTCATTTAATGAATGTTTCTACAGCTAAACTGGATTGAATAGATAAACCACAAGAGAACAATAAAAGGATGCTGCTGTCCTGTACTGTGACAGTTCCTGACCTATGTCTCAGGGCCTCATAATCATAGGGGATATAAAGAATATTTGTTGTTGATGAAGCAACTCGGTGGTTCACTTGATTTCCTTCCAGATTTAGGCTATTTTTTAAAAGCTGACTTTTTCTAATGTACAGTTTTACTATCTTGAACAACTGGAGCCAATGGGAAATGGGTGTTCGGGGGACCATCTGTAATAAAGGAAATGGCAGTAATAGGTACAAGAAGCAGATTCACAGGGCACATATTACTTAATCTGCAGCTGGGTCTGTGCACTGAACACTGAAAAATGGAAACAGGCATTAATTGGATCCACCTTTCATTTTTAAGGTTGCATGGAGTCTATATAGGCATGAATATCATAATTAGGTAATTTAAGTTACACTGCTTTTAAATTCAGAGCATGGAGCATAAAACTTATGCCACAAATATATAACTTCTAGAAGTGTATAGTGCTTTCATTTCACATTCTGGTAGGTTATGAAGAGCAGGTCAAGTGGAAAAGGAAACAGAAATAATAGAGCAAAGGAGAGACAGGAGAGAAAGAAGTACAGGGTAGGTCAGACAGGAGCAAGGAAAGTGAGAAACCCACTGAGGAAAGAGACATAAGTACAGATAGAGAACGAAGGCCATAGAAGACTTAAGGTGATAAAAAAAAATTGTTTCTGGGGCAAGTGAAAGAGGCTACTACTTTAGTCACACCCTGGTGTTACCACTGACCTCTGTCATTATCATTTGATAGCCACAGTGTTCATAGTCCTAAAGTTTCTGTCCCTATGTTCCTGTCCCAGAGAAAGGCTTCATCATTCACTCAGGCACTTAAGGCAGGAACCTAGTGGCATCCTGGAGCCCTCCCTCCCTCTTCACGCTTGTAATGTTCTGCTGATTTTAACATCTATATGTGTTACAGGTCGGTTCACCTATCTCAGCCTCTACTGGCACTACTCCAGCACAGGCCACTCCCCTCTCTCACCTGGACAGGAAAATTGCTGCCCATCAGGTCTTTGCCCTCGACTCTGGTATCTATACTTGGTTATCTACACTGCTGATAGTGATCTCTGAATGGCAAACGTAGTTGTCCTGGCTAAGGTTCTTTTGTCTCTGGTAACAGAAACTCACTCGATCAGGCTTAGGCTTCAAGCAGGGAAATATATAATACATATATGATCTGGTAGAGTGTTTTTTCTCCTGCAAGAAATGTCTCCTATTCTGCGAGGTTCAATGGGCAACATTTGGGGAGAAGGAAAGGAAATAACTTCTAGGACAGGGGTGAGGGAAAGCAGAAATGGGCAAGGAAATGTGATTCCAGCCCTTGAACTCCTGATCTGAGCCAGGCCCCCTGGAGCCTGCTGTGGCTCTTGGAAACCCACAGTGATAGCCCAGGTCAGCTGTGGGGACGGAAGTAGCCTCTTGGCTGAGAGTGGTACAGATCACGGTCTCTCACACCTCAGAGAGCCACTATACATGGGCGGGACTCCCACACCAGGGGCCCCACCCAGTCATATCACTGAGGACAAGACTGGCCATGATAAGGGGGAATCTGCCAGACAAGGGGGAGAGCAGCTAGTCCCAGTGCTTCAAGACAAGAGCAAGTAAACTGCCCCTTCGGACACTGACAAGCATCTAGAAATGTCTGGATAGCTAAAGGGAAGGAGGTGGCAGAACTAAAAGAAAGAGATAGGCTGGACTTCCAGCAAATCAGGGAACGTGGGCAAGATCCTTTGATTGGCTCAGCTTGTATCAAGTGTCTCTGCATGGCCCAATCAGCTACAGTCAAGCACATCGTATCAGGTGGTAACTAAAACAGCTGCAAAGAACCCACCTCTGCTGGTGAGCTGAGGAGATGGAAGTCATCATATGAAAGGAATATAGGTTGTGTCACCAGCCCCAAAAACCAACCATGCCCATTCCTCCCCGAAGCCCTTCGGTTCCCTTCCCATGAACTATACCAATGGTTCTCATATTTTAGCTGACATAAGAGACACCTGGGAACTACTGAAACAGACTCCTGGGCCACACCCTTTAGATTCTTACTTAAGAGTCTGGGATGGAGCCAGAGAATTGGCATCTCCATGGACCACAACACTAAGTAGCACTGACCTGCAGGATATAGTCAAAGCTTTATAACATGACCTATAGGCCTCCAAACCTGGTTCTCATTCCCTCTTTATTCTTACCTGCCACTACCCCACCTTTCACTTCACGTTCCAGCACCCAGCATGGGTAGCATGGTGTTTGGGGAGCACCACAAGAATTTGGTTCCAAGGCCCTCTATCTGCTCTTCTCTCAAACCCCCTCAATTTCTCCCAAAGAAGAAAAAGTTGCTTTGAGTTAGACTGACTCCAGAATAATTATTGGGTTATATTTGTTAGTGGATATATACAAAGGCCAAGTTCTAACTGTGCATCTCTCTCTTCTGTCTATAGCATGTTGAAGGGCCAGGACCCACTTCATTATGGGGGGACCTCTGGCCAGACCTCTGTCTCATTCTCACCTCTCTTCCACCCAAGTGTCAGAAGTGGTACACTGACCTTCAGGAAGAGCAGGTCTGACCCCTTGTTAGCAGTCTCCCTCTCTCTCCCTCTCTCTCCGTCTTCCAAGCCAGTCTAGTATGATCCACAAGATTTAGATTTGGTCAAAAAGGAAGAAAGTGGATTCTCAGGCTTTAAGCCTAAAGACCCATGCTTCAATCCAGCTCACCAAATTCCCAGCATGGGGATTTGGAGGAAAAGCCCGACCAACAATAAATAAAGTGATATTTCTTTTCTTTATCATTGTTCTTTGTTGCACGGTCAGTGCATCTACCTTCCTGGGAGAGTAGGATTGCAGTATTCCTGGATCCCCTGGCCTTTATGCCATCACACTGCTCTCAAAGCCTCCCCCGTATTCCTTCCAGACCCATTTCATAGCTTGGCCAAAAAGCCTGGGCCCAGGGTCCTGTAGCTGAGGGTCGATCCTGGCCCTGCCTTCTAACGACTCTGTGCCTTCTTTCCTCCAGTCACATGGGGATTTCAAACACCTACCTCACAGGAGCGCTGGGAGGAACAAATGAGAAAAGAACTTTGAAAAGTGTTTTGAAGAGTATGAGACCTCAGCGATCTTTGCTGAAGTTTTTTTTTTTTTTCAAGAAGCACTGAACCAGAGTCTAAGTTCAGCACAAAGCTCTCGGTCATTGCTCCTTCTTGGTCAAGCACCTATTCTTATCCTGCTGACCCTCTTCCAAGGCAAGGAAGTGAAATCTGGAGCCCAGTGATTCTCAGCCCCCCTTCAGATCGTTATCCTCTGCACGGCACAATGTTAGCTGTTTGTTGCATCCTCAACGACAAGCATAAAATAGGCAAGACAGGACTGTGACTCAAAATGTATTAACCAAGGATCCTTGCCTTCTGGAGTCTCACACTGCAAGTGGGAATTTATGATGATATCATATTACCAACTAGATAATAAGACCTCCTGGGCCAGAGTGGTGGGGATGCCACCAAAACATCCGCCTGGATTCACAGCCCCTTCCGCAAACAGATTTCAACAACCTGCTTTGTTGCCTTCTGCAAGTCACCATGCTGCTGCTTTCTGTGTTGACACATGGTACTTTATGAGGCTATATGCGCAGATGTGTATCCCAACACCTTTCACACAAAGGGGCATTGTCACGCATCGGCTCAGCTTAATGGACTTTCCTATCAAGACTGACTCACCTTGACCCTGGCCAGGTAGCTCAGTTGGTGAAAGCATCGTCCCAATACGCTCAGGGGGCTGTGGGTTCAATCCCCTATCAGGGCACATACAAAAATCAACTAATGAGTGCATAAATAAGTGGAACAACAAATCTATGTCTCTATTTATCTCCCTTAAAAAAAAAAAAAGACTGACTCGCCTTATAGCAGCCTCCACTTCACCCTCCAGAACAAACTGAGAAGGCAGAAGCAGGCTATGGATTGAGCAAAAACTAACTTTTATTACATACCAGACACTCGCAGGCCTATGTTATCATAGCTTCAAACCAACTACGAAATCTGGGCAATGTTAAATCTTTTTTTTCAGATGAGGAAGCAAAAGACAGAAGATAAACAACTTGTCCCACAGTTAGTGTTAGAACTCAGAATTTAAATCAACAGGTTTGATTAATCACAAGGTCATTTGTCAAGATAACAGGAGAGACAACCAGGCAGCAACACAGTCAACAAACCTACTTGCATCCCTAAGTCACAATTGTGCCTGAATGCTCCCGTCTCTCATCAACTTCTTAGGAAACACAGTGACTTCCAAACCTTCATCAACAGCTTCCCTTAGGCCCCACCACCTCCAAGGCTCTTGAGAATAGGACATTTCAGACATTTTTTTGCCTATTGTCTTTCTGTCTTGGACATAGGCAGGGAATCCCGTCCCAGGGCACACCCGGACCCAGCAGCACTTGCATTCATAACATGAAAAAAGCAGAGGGGTAGAGAACTGAGCAATGAGATTTTATCAGGGAAACAGTGTTATCCAACATCAATCTTATAACCGTGGCTAGAGGGCACGAGTTGAAAGGATAAATACAAATAACCTCATAAAATTGTTCACGTATATTCTCATGAAATGGTTGACCAGAAAGGCAGCAATTAAAGTGATTTAGAACTGGCACGCTGCATTCGTCCAGAAAACTATACCGAAAACAGGTTTTTGTGGAAAAAAAGAAAAAAAAGGGAGGTGATTATGAATAATGGGGGTGAACAGGACCTGGAACAGAGGCGTTCCAAAAACCAGCTTAGTTCCCCAAACCCATCAGTCCCACATGCAGCCCTATATGCCTTATTCATCTCCCAGCCATCGTTCCCATATCCAGCTGTGACTTAGCATATTCCTGGGGTTTTTTAAAAATGCAGATTCTCAGGTTTGGTGTCAGATGGGAAGAATAAAGATTCCTGCAGAGTGGGACTAGGTGTTTATTCAGCTTTCACTTATTTATCATTAGTGGATTCTAATGCAGCCAGTCACTCCAGGAACCAGCTGTTTTAACGGGCATTGGCACACAAGACAATTTTCTGGAAGGAAGGAAGTGTCCTCTGCAATTTAAATCAGAGATCCTTGCCTTTGAAATGCTTCTGGGAGGTCTGAAGACAGCTGTCTTCCACAGCGTACCAGCAGGAGCTCCCAGTACAAGTCACCTCTTCTCCCAAGTCAGCGAGCCACTTGTTTATTTTTAACATCTTTTCTGTGTAAGGAAATGCTAATAATTTTGTAGTGTAATATTTCAATTTGTATTCTGGACCAAAAAGGAGGCAACAGTCTGCTGACAGAGAAACCTATCTCATTCCCAAAGAGACACTTACAGAAGGGAAGTGGGATCCCCACACCAGGTTCCCTCAGACCTTCTCTATGTTCAAGTGCCACCACTGAAGCTCAAACCCTGGCTGAGAGCAACGATAAAAGGGCAGTGAGCAATTTCAGTCACTTCTTATTCCCAAAGCTAGGTTTTTGCTTAAGTAAGCAAAGGTTTCTGGCTGGCTCCTCTTTGTGGAATAGTTATCTCAAATAACATTTGCATAGCATTTACAGTTTGCAAATCACTTTCTCTCTCCTAATTATCTCATCTAATCACCAGAATAACTCAGAGAAGTAGGCATTATTTGTTCCCATTAACCTAATAAGGCTGAGGCTCAGACAGCTCAATGACAGACCCAAGGTCACACAGGTAGGAAATGGAAAACCATGATTTGGAACCAGGTCTTTTGATTTCAAGTCTTCTCATGCTTTTGTCCTGCCTTTAAAAAGCCTAACAAATATTTCTGAAAGAATAAATGAAATGATGGATGGATGGATGGATGGATGGATGGATGAATGATTTTTTGTGAAACCAATATAATGATAAAGATTTGAATTAACTTTAATACACTGTTGGATATAGAAGAAAGACATCAAAACCTAAAAAAACCTCAGCATTTCAAATGGACTGCCAAACAGAAACCTAACCTGAATTTGCTAGTTGGTCTTTTCTCAGTAAGACAGTTGTCAGGAATTTGTCTTCTGAGCTATTACAGGCAAAGAGCATGTGACTCAGACTGGAACCAGAGCCTCAATTTGAATCCCAGCTCTCCTATGGACTAGCTGTGTATGGGCTAGCTGTGTAACCAAGGGCAAGTTACTCAACTTCACTGTGCCTGTTTCTCTGTCCACAAAATGGGAATACTAATAATCATGCATAACTTATAGAGTTGGTTGAGGATTTAAATTATTAGATACGTAATGTATTTTGAATTGTACCTGGCCCTCTTTAACTTATTATGCATTTCTTTTACATTAGTAAAAACATTTGCTCATGTATAATCAACTCTCAATTGTCTATGTGTGGATTACCCACTGGATTTTAGGTTTTAGTTTGGGACTGCTTTTATACACTTGTTGGCAGTGAGAATGGCATCAGGTGTTACACCAGTGGGGTCAGACTGGATCTGGGTTCAGCAACCTCAGTACTTGGGTTCTGGCTAGTAAAGAATTCAGAGCCAAGATTCAAACTATAAGACAAAGTTTATTTAGAAAGTTACTGAGGCAGAAGTGAGCAGTAGAAGAAATGGACTCAGGAAACAAGTTCCAGAGCCAAAAGAGGGGCCCTTGGAGCCCAGGAGACAGAAGGTAAAAGGTAATATGCCTGGGAGGGGCAGGAAGGTGGGAGGGTGGGGTAGGTGTGTTCCCAAGAGGGAGACCTCTCTGGGTCCTCTGTCCTAAGGGCTTTTAAGTGTAGGGGGCTTAGGGGAGGTCCCAAGGAAGGATATTAATAGAATATTTATCAGCTTTCCAGGTGTGTCTTTTCAGGGTTGTGGTTTCACTGATTGTTTGCCACCAGGGCAGGAGGTCATTAGTCAATGGACCTGGTTCTGAGCTCAGCTATGGCATCCCTTGTCTGGTTTTGCTGCTTTTCTGGTCCTGAAGCTGAGACACAACTGAGGCTTAGATGTATTTGATTCGAGTCAGAACCTCACTGACCTGGAGGCTTAATGCTTAAGGGCTATTCTCCAGTCCCCTTGTTTGTTCCCCCTTTAAGGGGATTTAACTCACATGACTAACAATATGCCAGGGGAGGATCTGAGCCACATGACCAGCAAGAAAGGTTACCCTGGGGTCCAGGTCCTTGTTTTCCCAGTTTGGCCTGTTGCCTGCCCCCCCCCCCCCTTTCACCCTGGTGACCTTCTGTACCTGGCCCATTGTCCTTGCTCTGCTCAGGTGTCTAATTGCCTGCCACACCCTCACAAACAGAGATCTGTGGTCTTGATACTCTTGGGGAAAGACAAAGGAATTCACACTTGCAGAGCAAGTACCGCATGCCAGGCAATAGGCCAGACACTTCACACATGCCATTTTACGGAATTCTCACAATACCACAAAGTTGCTATTAGTGCCCTCGTTTTACAGAAGAGTAAATCTAAGACTCAGAGATTTGAAAAAAACCCTAGCTGGTAAATGGAAGGGAAGATTAAATCCAAGCCTTTCTCCTCCCTGAGCCCTTGCTCTTTCAGACTGTCTCTTGTTCAATATGGATATGAATGCTATCCTTACTAAATTCAAACTACAACCACATGCCTTTTCTCAAATTACGCAATCTGTCTCAATCTAGCCCCAGTCCTGGGGCAAATCCCGATGGCCTGTAGGAACCACATCCAGAAAATCAAAAGGCATAGGAAGGTCAACCACCCAATCAAGCCACCATTGAACCAATGCTCTCACTCAGGAACAAAAGTGTGTAATGTGCTACAATTTGCAAAAGTACTGGGGATAAGAATACTTCACCTTACAAGGCGACTGTGATGACTGAGTTGCAACAGCTCTCGCCACGTGGCAAGCACTTGATAGCTGTTAGCTGCAAAGGGGCCATTCAGCACAGTGCTTAAGAGTGTGAACTTGGGATCCAGCTTGCTTCTGTTAAAATCCTAACTATGTCACTTACTACTGGGTAAACTTAGACAAGTTCTTTAATCTCCTTGTGCCATAGTTCACCTGTAAACTGGGGCTAACAATAACACCTACCTCAAAGGGTGGCTGTGAGGATTAAATGAGCTAATATAAATAAGACCTTAGAACAGTGCCTGGGTCACAGTCACTGCTGTGTAACTGGTTGTTTTTATTATTAATACTAAGAAAGTGGGGGTTGCATTGGGGAGAAAAAAGGTCAGGTAAAGGATAGAAAAGCATACATTTACATATACTATTGGTGGGGTTTTATATTGATGCAATGTTCTTAGAGGGTGACTTGGTGATATTCATCTTCTGATTCATCAATACCGTGCAAAGAATGTAAACTACAGGTCTACCAGCACAAATGTGTATGCATGTGTGCGTTTGTGTGTTGAGGGAAACAACGAGAGGTAAGCAATAACTGCCTTAACCCAATAAGGATATATTCCAGAAACCTAGGAAACAACAACATTCCTAAGTGGAAAAATATCAAAAACTCAGGAACAGGATAAGAATATCCGCTATCATTGTTTCTAGTCAATATCAGACTGAAGACAAGCCATCTACAGTAAGAGAAGAAAAACAGGGATGGAAAGAAAAAAATTCTGCCATTGAGTGTATATATGATGACTGTCTACCCAAAACCCTGAGTGATAATCCAGGCCTAGTCCCTGTTCTCATGGAGCCGATTTAGCAGTAATGAAAGACAAGGTTTTAGACACTCATAACACATGAGTGTTGGCAGAAGAGACTTTGACTGTCGCCTATAGTCAGGTATTTATTTGACATATGTGAAAACTGGGTCCCAGACAGGAGATGCAATTTGTTGAGTTTCCAATGGCTAATAAGGCATCGCGCTGGAACTAGGACTCGGTTCTCTTGACTTTCGCAACATATCATCCTGCCTCTCAGATTACGCTCTGAGGAGTTTAGACTATACCTCTCAGTACAGTTCAGTCTAGTACTCAGAGAGATTCTGTAGTACAATTATACACAAAAAGCATTAGGTATGAGGAAAACTAGGCATTGTGATGGTGCTCAAACTCTTAATGTTTTCTTAGACAATGAGGCCCATACAAATAAGGGACTACCAGAAGGCCATTAAAAATTATGTAAATCTAGAACATCTACATATGGAAGAATGACTATTACCTGTCATTAAGTGAATAAAGAAGCTTATAGAATATTACACTTATCATCCTGGGTAAGTAAAATCATATATATATAAATATACAGGTGTGTGAAATTATACAATATGAAAAATTATGTATAATTATATATATGTGTGTATATGTAGGTATGTGTATAAATATAGTATATGTATGTACAGGAAATAGAGATGTAACAGTTTCTGAATGAATATTCACTGTGATGTTAACTGGTTATTTGGGGTCGTAAAATATAAAGTGGATTTTATTTTCTTCGTGGTGCATTTCTCTACTGTCAATTTTTTTATATTGATCTGGTAGATTTTTTAAAGCAATGAAATTTAAAAGATAGATTGCGCTAAATAACTCCAGGTACCAGAGCATGATCAGTGGGTTGGAACAAATATTCACATTAGAACATGGACACTGGGTAGAGAGATCACAGTGGGACCTACTCATACAGAAAGAGAAACAAGGAAATGAATCTGTATTTAGGACCAACTGATGCACCTTTCTAGTTTACAAACACTCTGGAGGAGCCTGTATCCTCGATGACGCCTTTAACCTGCACCAGCCTCAAACTGCCAGTCTTCGGGCATATTGTCAGGGGAGGAAAACAACACCTACATGGAGAAGACTTTACTTAGCATTCTTTCAGTTTCCTGTTGCTTAATGTAATCCTAAAATATACCTGCAATAAAACCTCTTTAAGTTGACTTTCCTTAGTCATATTTTGTGATGTTCTTACATAGCAGGAGCTAAAATTGACTTCTGCCAAATTAATTTTAAAACAAATCAAGAGTAAAATTATGGGGACAAGGAAAATCATTATCTTTCTTGAAAAAATAAGCTACTTATTAGTCACAAGCCCTTTAACAGCACCAAACACAGGGTTACATACAAGTAGATGCTAATTTCCATGATAATCATTCATATCTAATTCCATAATTCTTTTTGGCAATGCCTGGCTAATCCTTTCCAATTTGATCCTCAGTCCAGAATACTGACTTTTCTCATGAAGTTCTCTAAAATCAGCTGCATTGCTTTAGAGTTTAATCTGCAACAACGTAAAAATATAGCCACAAATATATTTATTTAAGTCTATTGTTTATGGTTTTCAGTGAGTGTAACTCCCACACACGTTCACCATCTAGGGTCTAACTCTTCTGCTTTGACTTTATGAGTAACCTTTGCAGTGCAGAGAGATGATATTTTAGAAAGCTGCACAGAAAGTATTTACCTCTACTATATAATTTTGCCATGACTGATAACTATTGGCCTATACCAAAAGAATACAGTTTTTGGAGTAAAACTATATAGGCAATTTTAATAATATAATTGAGTCATTATAAATCACTTGCAACTCCTTCCCTTTGCTACATTTATTAATCCTTAAAGATTTTCAGAGAAAGATTCTGTTCCAATATTCTTCACACACCATCTGTTCAAGCACATTCCTTATACCCTTACTAGGTTTTCACAGATGCCACTTTTTAAATCAGCAAATCTCCTCAGGAGCATCATCTGGCTCCCGTCACCCCTACTCCAGGGAGCCCCGTCATCTCAGTAATACCAATGTTGGAGCAGATGTTCCACACTCTCTGGCATATTCCCCTCTTTCGGTAGAGTTCTGGAATACAAATTTGGGGGAGGGGGGACTCTTGGGTGCAAGCATTTTCTGCAAATGTTTTCTCTCTGTATCAAATGCAGTGCTCAGGAGCCTCATTTCTGCTCTTCTGGAGACCTGGTCAGAGAAAGTCTCTTTGCTCAGAGCACAGAAAGCAGAAGCAGACAGAGAGGGACAGAGACGAGAGGGAACACGCTTGAAAATGAAAGGAAGTGAGAAGCAAAGTTGAGTCAAATTATATGAGGCTAAATTTTTTTAAAGATCAGCTGAATCTATTCCACCATGAAACTTAAGCAGTGTTCTGGTTTGGGCAGAAGACAACAGATGGGTTTTGGAAGGTGTGTGAAATACAGCTGTGACAGCTCACGCAATACCAAATGGAGGACTGTGAAGTCTTCCGTGGAATTAGTTCACTGAAGGCTATTAGTTTGGACAGCTGAGCTTAGTTCTTCATTGAATGCCAGGATCCGATATTTAAATCACTCAAAAACACTCCTCCCAGATCTACAACTCACTTTTCCACATGGACACACCTCAGAGTGAGAACTGTATGCAGAGATGCTGAAACTGTGTCCAATTAGGGGGAAAAGGCACTAGCCTGGTGCTGGAACAGGGTTTCAGAGTCAGCTGTGTATTAACTCACCTGTCCATAGGACCCTGGGCAAGTGGCCCGATTTATCTGGCACTTCGGTTGCCTTATCTCTAACATGAGCAGTGGGACTAGATAACTCCTGGGTGACCCCCGCCTGAAAGTAGCACAATACCTATGTTTACACTTCCTTGCAAATTGGATCGCATTCACTTCCAAAAGGCATAACAGATGTCAAGATCTGTTGCATCATCTGGGGTGGAAAGAACAAAAAGAACCATGTTGAAAGTCTATGTATGTTTAGGAGAAACAATAAATGAAGATCAAAAGGTGAATGTGTTCTTAGTAAGGCACACATCATTACGGGCCGCCTAGCCTGCCGCCGCAGTTCACAGGAGAGGACAGTGCCCGGAGTGGCTGCTGGAGGAGCCTCAGATTCTGGATCCAGCTCTGCCAGCCACTCAGGAAGCCACATCAGGCAAGAAACCCGCATCTCGGAGTTGCAGGGTCTTCATCTTTAAAGAGGGAATTAAAGACGATGGATGTGCATGGGGAAAGTGGGTGCACCCTCCAGATTTAAGCCTGATTACAAGACATCAAAAAAAAAAAAAAAGGTTTAGTTACAGATTTCTCTTCTTTCCATCACTCTTCCTTTTTCCAAACTCACAGACAACTTTAACCAGGTCAGCAAGAATTTCAACTGACTAAGACGTTTTGCAATCAATCCTTGTTTCTATTCATTGCACATTTCACCTATGATGGGACAGGCAAATCTAAAGAGGAGGTGAACAAATATCAAAATAATTCAATTACTGAAAAAAATTCACCAGGCTTAGCAAAGACTTAAACAACAACAACACTATTTTTTTCTTTATTGGAAGTTGGAGAGATTGTTGTTTTTTGTAATTTCTTTGTTTTGGCTTTGGCATTCAACTGCAATCTTAGTCCTTTATGGACAGGGACTTCAAAGGCCTTTAAGAAATGCAAGTAAGTTTCCCAAGTAAATGCTAAACCTCTCTCTTTCTTTCTGCCTTTCAGGACTCGGTCTGGGTAAATTGCAAAGGTAGTTTACATTCAGCAAACTTGCTCTCCTTACCATTTGCCTTAGTTTCTCCATTCTATTAGTACTCTCTTCCCAAGCCTTTCTGAACCTGAATCCCGTCTGAAATGCCCCCAGCACCTACACAATAGGTTGCTGTAAGGATTATCATAATACAGTATCTGGGCAAGCTACTATCATTATTATATTAATTATTAGTATTCTGCTCTTTTTAAAATATTTTCTACAATGCATTTATATAACTTTTATAATGCAAAAAAATTTTAAATCACTTTGTTAAAAGAAGTGACTTGTACTGTGAGTTAGTAGTATGTGTTTTCTAGTGGGAAAGGGTAGCTTATCAATCTTGGGGAAACAGAGAAAGATGTCAGAGAAGGATCGCTGAGAAAGAAAGAAGCTACTTCAGCTGACTTTTGAAGAACAAGGACTTAGGGAAGAGGGCAGGAGGGAATTCAAGAGAAATGGATCATTAAGCAAAGACCTAGAATCTTAGCAATTTCAAGCCAGAACGGGCTTAAAGATCATCCAGCCCAACTTTCCACCCGTGCAGGTCTCCCTCTGCAGCCCACCCCACGGAGTTTTAACTGCCTTTAGAGAGGAGCTCACCATTTATGAACAAACACATCCATGGCTGGGCAGTTCTCTGTCAGAAAGTGTTTCCATATGTGGACACTCATCTGCCATTGTACTTACATACATACACATCAGAGCAAAACCTAAGCAACATGTTCACACCAACAGACACATTTGGGCTGTAAGAGTCACCTAAGGGTGGTCATCAGGGCAATATTCCCTCTCGACTGCATGGCTCTGGTGCTTGAGCTTAGCTTTGAGATGCCTGACAGACATCACTCACTCCATTGTTTTTGAGTGCAAAAGGCACAAGAGTGTTGAAAGTTTAGGTAAGTAGTATTATATGATTGCAATGGAAAGAGAGGAAATTTAAAATATGAAAATAATGATACTTTTCCTCTTTATAATAGTATAATTGACTCTGAAGAAAAAGGTGAATTTATGTAACACATGAAAACAATTGTGACAGTAGTTGGCACAATATAAAGAAGAGGTGGAATTGGAAAATCCATTAAGTATGTGGCTAGAAAAACAACATCAATATTGCATGTCCAGAGGAGAACACTAGAAATGCACTGAGGAACTTACAGGCTAGTCCTGGGAGCGACTTCATTTGAAGTTTGTAAGTCTGAGCCCTGTTGGAAGCTAAACAACAAGAACGAATGTTATACTAGCAGGTACAGAGCCTGTAGCAACCATTACCTGTCCCAACACCTTTGAAGTATAGTTAAAACTGGACTACGTGAAAAAGAGAGCACTACAAACCTGGGAGGAGAAAACAGATTATTTAGTTAAGAGTTGGGCCATCCAGATAAAAAGCTGGAAAATAAAGTTCAGTCTTTACTTCCCTCTTTACATCAAAATGAATTCCCAGTAGAGCAAATCCTTAAATGTGAAAAATGAAACTACAAGAAGAAAAATTTTAAAGAATGACAGAGAGGTGAAGGCTCTTCTAATATGACATACACCCAGAAGGCATAAAGTAAACTCAGAAAAAAAAAAATATTTGTAGTTCCTGCCACAGGCAAAAGGTCTGTTTTCATGATATTTAAAGCTCTCCTGCAAATCAATAAGAAAATACCAACAACTCAATGGAAAATAGAAAAAGAAATACAACTCTTATTCACATGAAAAGATGTTCAAATGCATTCATAAGAGAAACATAAAATTAGTCCACACATTTTTCACCTATAAAATGAGAAGAGCTCATGAAATGTGATATGCTCTCATACATTGATGGCGACTTATGATTTGGTAAACTTTTATGAGTAAAAGTTGGCATTATCAAAATTACAAATGGGAGGTCTTTAATCTAGCAATTCCACCTCATACAATTTATCCTTCTTATATCTTAATATATATAAAGTAATGTATGTATAAGGTTATTCATTGCACCACTGCTTACGAGAACAAAGATAAACTGTCTGTCACTATCAGACTACCAAGGAGATATTTTTGAAATGAGGCAGATATTTATGTTCAGATATAAAATACCTCCAAGACATACGGTTAATTGGAAAAAGCAAAGTGTATTACAGACTATGATTTGTGTTAATAACAAAGAGCTATTCAGATGATAGACAGAGATGGGTTTTTGCTTGTATGTGTTTAGAATGTTTCTTGAAAGCTAACCAAGAAGCACTAACAGTGGTCGCCTCCTCAGAGGCACAGTTGATAGCTGCAGGTTGGGGCTGAGGGAGCGAGCAAATTTTTACCTTAATGCACCTTTGGACCTTTTGAATTTCATCTCATAAACACATATTAGCTAATCAAAATAAATTGAAGTTCAAAACAAATTATTTACTTAAAGCAAATCCCTTGCTCTTCTCTAATACTCCCGTATTTTTCACTTGCTCTGTTACTGAGCTTGCATCTTTATATGACCTCTAAAACCATGAGCAACTTGAGGGCTACAACTGTGTCTCCATTGAGTTTCCATCTCCAGCATCTAGCACAGTGCCTTCCATACGAAAAGAGACTTTTAAAAAAAGTCATGTCTTGAAGAGTGTTGGAGACCTTTTCCTTGGAAGGAAGTCTGGGTCACCTTCACATATGGCCTAATACAGCAGCTGAACAGGGGTGCCAGACCCTAAGAACATCTACCCACAGGTCCTGGGATTCTACCTTTAAGAGAACAGAGGGTGAGAAAGAGAGAAACAGGGAGACAACGAGTTCCAAACGGAAACTGAGCTATATTCTACCGCTAATTCAGTTGATGTCATCTCAGCATAGGTACACCAACACTTCCTTAGGGAAGGCCTCATGCGTGGCCCACATTTTTATTAGCAATAATCTCTGCTGCCAGGCTTAAAACCACATAATCATCCCCTGGGTCACAGAGTGGAGAGAGACAGGGAGGAAACAGGCTGCTAAGAGGTTCTAAATCCCTCCTAAGACCGGCTCCTTCCGTCTCAGCAAGATTAGAGCAGTCAACAGCCGTCCGCGCGTGTTCAGACCCAGCAGCCTGGGCTGCGCTGCCCGGGAGGGCCACTCGCGGGGCGATGCGTAGGGCTCTGGCCCGTGGTCCTCTCTAAGGCAGTGTGGGGCTTATCATCCATCCTTCTAGCGCCACTGAGCCGGCGGGAGACCTTACGACGGCCAGGAAGGAAAAGCAAGGGGTCCGCTCCCCAAAGCCATGCTAAAAAACAGCGAGAGGAGGCGGTCTTGGAGCTACAGGCCCTGGAACACCGCCGAGCGCGAGGACGCGCCCGATTCGGGGATCAGCCACCAACACCCCAGGAGCACCAGCTCCTTGGCGGCCCGCTCCGGCTCCCAGGCCAGCACCCCGGCCTGGACCGAGGGCAACTATAACTACTACATCGAGGAAGACGAAGACGGGGAGGAAGAAGAGCAGTGGAAGGACGACCCGGCCGACGAGAGCCAGCAGCCGGAGGCGGCCACCGCCGCCCAGACCCAGGGCGGCGCCGAGGGCTCGGCGCTGAGCGTGAACGTGGGCGGCCAGCGCTACCGCCTGGCCCGCGCGGAGCTGGCCCGCTACCCGCGGACGCGCCTGGGCCGCCTGGCCGCCTGCAGCAGCCGCGGCCGCCGGCTCGGCCTGTGCGACGACTACGAGGCGCGGGCGGACGAATACTTCTTCGACCGCGACCCCGCCGTCTTCCAGCTCATCTACAACTTCTACCTGTCCGGGGTGCTGCTGGTGCGCGACGAGCTGTGCCCGCGCAGCTTCCTGGAGGAGCTGGGCTACTGGGGCGTGCGGCTCAAGCACACGCCGCGCTGCTGCCGCATCTGCTTCGAGGAGCGACGCGACGAGCTGGGCGAGCGGCTGAAGATCCAGCGCGAGCTGCGCGCCCAGGCGCGCGCCGAGGAGGCGGAGCAGCTCTTCCGCGACGTGCGCTTCTACGGGCCGCAGCGGCAGCGCCTCTGGAACCTCATGGAGAAGCCCTTCTCGTCGGTGGCCGCCAAGGTCATCGGCGTGGCCTCCAGCCTCTTCGTGCTCGTCTCCATCGTGGCGCTGGCGCTCAACACGGTGGAGGAGATGCACCCGCAGGCGGAGGGCGGCCGCTGGCCCGTCCTGGAGCACGTGGAGGTGCTGTGCATCGCCTTCTTCACGCTCGAGTTCCTGCTGCGCCTGGTCTCCACGCCCGACCTGCGGAGCTTCGCGCGCAGCGCCCTCAACCTGGTGGACCTGGTGGCCATCCTGCCGCTCTACCTGCAGCTGCTGCTCGAGCGCTTCAC
Organism: Miniopterus natalensis; assembly: GCF_054644295.1. Taxonomy (NCBI): domain Eukaryota; kingdom Metazoa; phylum Chordata; class Mammalia; order Chiroptera; family Miniopteridae; genus Miniopterus; species Miniopterus natalensis. The sequence continues at coordinate 31,726,509 of NC_142092.1, read as the reverse complement.
CGACGAGGACCAGCGGCGCGCCAGGGGCTCGTCCCGCGACCGCGACCTCGAGACCGTGGGCAAGGTGGGCCAGGTGCTGCGCGTCATGCGCCTCATGCGCATCTTCCGCATCCTCAAGCTGGCGCGCCACTCCACGGGCCTGCGCGCCTTCGGCTTCACGCTGCGCCAGTGCTACCAGCAGGTGGGCTGCCTGCTGCTCTTCATCGCCATGGGCATCTTCTCCTTTTCCGCGGCCGTCTACTCCGTGGAGCACGACGTGCCCGGCACCAACTTCACCAGCATCCCGCACGCCTGGTGGTGGGCCGCCGTGAGTACCGTGGCCTTGGCCCTCCCCACCCTCCTTCCCCGGCCTCCCATTCCCTGGTTATCAGCTACCTGTCTTCACCCCCTTCTCTTTCCTTTGCCTTGCACAAGGACCATCGCGTCGCTGCCTCCAGCTAAGAAAACAGGCGGGTGTTACAGGCTGGCAAAGACAGAAACCCTGTGGTCCAGCGAGTAACTGACCTTGACTTGGTCCTAGGAATCCCTGAGTCTAGATTTAGTTTTAAAACCCTTAACAGGCAGATTTTAAGCAGGATTCCTTGTCGATGTCTGTGGGAAGCTTCCTCGTAATCACTCTTGTTAATTGCCACTCATTGAAGATCAATTATCCTAAGTAGCTTATAACTTTATCTTAACCCTGTGAGGTAGTTAGGATCACTATTTGTATTAAAACAGGACAAATTGGACTTGGTTTCCGTTGTTGTTGTTTTTAAGGAATTGTATCTTTATTCTGGAAGGGAAGTGAGACTTGCCTGAACACTGTCAGCCCTGACGGAAATCCCACTGATTCCCGCTAAATCTGCGTATGTAAAGGAGCATCTAACACTGAAAGTTGCTCCAATGTCACTGAAAGTCTTTCAGGACCTGGTATTATTGCCTCATTTTATAGAAAGAGGAATTGAGGTGGAGAGAGTTTGAGTGCAGACACACAGCTAAATCCAGAGTGAGGGCTGAAGGCCAAGCCTGGCCAAGTGCAAAACTCACACCCTGTCCACAGCCAGCACTGCCCCTTCCATGCTTTAGCTCTTCTGCAGCCCTTGGACAGTAATATGCTAGTTATTTTTGTCATTGCTTTCTTTGGAGCTTGCCTTCTTATGACAATATTTATGCCATCTATTCACATATCTGTTTTTCTGGGATGCTAGACTAAATCCCTGGAGAATCCCTGAAGCCCTGGAAATGCTGATTGGGTCTTCTTCAGTCGTTGAATAAGCTGACATGTGCACACAGGAAAGAACTAGGTGTATGGTTTCCGTACTTTTTTCCCCCTATTGTTGACACTATTACATATGTCCCGGTTTCCTTCCTTTGCCCACCTCCATCCAGCCTCCACCCCTCCTCCCCTGGCCTTCACCACACTGTGGTCCGAGTCCACAGGCTATGCATATATGTTCCTGAGCTAATCTCTTCACCTTTTATCCATACCCTCTCATGTCCCTCCCTTCTGACATCTGTCAGTCTGTTCCAGGTATTTTCTTAAGTAGATTATTATAATGCCTTTAAAGACATGAAGCAAATATAACAAGTTTTTCCCGTGTTAGAAAGTCAGTATTTCCCACATTAACTATGGGATGTGTCTGAACCCAAAGGCTCAGGTGAACTTCTGAGATGAACCAACCCAGGGCGACTAACAATGTAGTCTCGTGGGATGAAAGATTTCTATTTCAATTCTAGGATCAGGTCTGGTAATAATTATCTGTGACCCTAAATAATGAGCCATGAAAGCTCATTCCCCACCCTCAGTTTCATTTCTCAAGCGGAAGATGGAGAACTCTGCAGTTCACCTGCCTGCCTGCCTTCCCTGGAAAGTGAGTGCTCATGTGCACCACAGGATCTGTGAGCTTTCTCCCATGAAGGGGTGACGGGAGGCTCTTCTGAACAAGCTAGCCAAATGCCACGCCTCTGATCATACTCCAGATGACAAAAGGTCATCTCCATAGTAGATAAGCTGTGTGTACAGATGGAGCTGATGGAGGGTGACTTGTCCCCCAGCAAATGACATTTACTTTGGAGGTGAGTAAGGTAGGAAGGGAAAAGAGCAAATCTACATGCTGGTGATATAATTCCAAGTTTTAGAGAGTCAAGTTCCCATTCACTCAAACATCTTAGAAGACTGGCAGATATAGGCTGGACCTAGTGGACTCTTTAATACTGTCATTTTAACCCACAAAACTTTTTTTACCTTTTGTATATTAATGTAAATATTTTTTTATGAAAATTTTGTTGTCAATTCTGGATTTTTATTTTCTAAAAATTCCCTGAAGTGAATGTCCATTGATCCCATTTAATTTCTTGATTGGCTTAATATACAATGATGTTTTAAAACCTTCAAATGATCCCCTTTTTTTATATTAGCTGAAATTATGTTACTCAAGACCAGTGTTTTCCATTAATTTTACCAATGATTGCTTTTACCAATATGAGGTTTTGGGTTTTTTGTGTGGCTTTTATCTCTATCAGACACTATTTTCACAAACCAAAATGTATACATTTCAACCTTATCATTTTCCAGCCTTAACCTTTATCAATAGCCTTTGTCCATTTTATTCTATGAGAATTATTTATACTAGTAAAAATCATTATGAATTAGATAAAAGACTGATAACTTGTATTTATTTCTAGACTAATCTACAAGGACAATTACCGTTGAACATGTGAGGACTGTTCTATTCCCCAAGACTGATGTCTTATTAACCCAATTCTTCTTAATACTTCTGCTAACATTGCATATTGTACACTAAGCGTTTGTATTCTCAGTAGAACAAAGAGAAAAGAACACTGTTGAAATGATGCAGACAGAATTTAAAATTATCGAGCACACATCCATGATCAATGTGTATTTAGTTATTCATAAATTCTAAGCTATTTATTGCCACAATAATGATGCTTCACAAACTACCCCAAAACTCAGTGGCTTAAAATGCCAAGTATTTCTTTAGCTACTGAGTTTGCGAGTCAGCAATTTAGGCTGGTTTCAACTAGAAGATTCTTCTCGTTTGGCCTCATATCTGATGGTCAGCTGGCTGATGGCTGGAATGAAGGAGGAGACTAAGCTACGTATCTTTCATTTTCCAGCAGACATGGCAAAGGATGAGTGAGCTCCCAGTCATGCAAGTACTGTGTAAGCTTCTCTTCAACAAGGCCAAACTCAGAGCCCAAGGGCAGGGGGTAGCCCGCTCACTATAGGAAAGCCCTGTAAAGTTATTCAGCCAAGAGCTTGGATAAAGGAAGATATGAAGAATTAGTTCCAGGAATTCAATCATTCTAAGGTATTCCTGCTCAGGTATATTACACACATCAGAAAACATACCCTGGCACACTGAAATTTTCAAGATGAGGTAAAGAATAATAGGAGTGTCTTCTTCCACCGCTCCAGTGCTGTCCCTTGTGGTATATTTACCCATGTTAGATTCTCTAATCCAGTCTTCTATGTTTTTATTGCTTTCAGATAACCCCAAATATGACTTGCTTTTAATAATCTTCCCTCTCTCTATGCCAAGGAACCTGCATCCTTCTTCTGCTCTACTCAGGGTTTTAAGAGGAATACAATAATTTTCATTACTGTGAATTCTCCTACAGCTGCAAAACAAATCCCTCGTGGGCACTCATGTCTGCAAACTCTCGTGTATTAGGATATAAAATAGACCCGTCCTACTCTGCTGTCACATGGCGGTTATTTGTGAGCTCTAATGTAATAGGAAACATATGTAAGATGCTAGCCTGTAGTATATCCACAATAAATAGAAGCTACCATATCTGACTAGCTAATAGTCTTTATCACATGAACACAATAACTTCTGCTTCCAGATCCATTTGGGGGAAAATAAAACAGAAGTGATTCCTTCTCTCCTGGGGAAAAAGAGAGACTGTGGGACATACAAAAGGGTCAGCTGTTCTATCTGGGGACAGCTTCTGAGTGTTCAGATAGATGGGCCCCTGCTTGGAGCGACTGCAGCCATGCTGCAGCTCCCAGGGGTGCCTGGGCGTGGGAATCGCATGGCACAGCTCAACAAGAATAATTAGTTCTGTGGCGAAGCTTTAATCACTGGCCTTCAGTGTGGCTATGTTTTTACGTAGAAAAGGGCAAATGGACTGTTCAACAAACCATTTCCTCCTGAGCTCTCCAGAGCCAGTTAGAGCTGTAGAAACCAAACAGGAAACTATGTCATGAACTCATTCCTACAAAAACTCTTCAAAAAAGGAAATTTATCTCTGGCTGAGGCACCTGATAATTGTGCCCCAGAGACCTTGCTCCTATCTTTGTTTTCTTAAAGTATGATATCATTTCCTTGCAAATAGGTGGTATTTATGAGATCACTGAAATTTATTTTATATTATTATTTTTTACTTTTTTAATCATTATTGATTTTAGAGAGAGAGGAAGGGAGATAGAGAGAAACCTCAATTTGTTGTTCCACTTATTTATGCATTCCTTGGTTGATTCTTGTATGTGCCCTGACCAGGGGATCAAACCCTCAACCTTGGCATATCAGAATGACGCTCTAACCGACTGAGTTACCTGACCAAGGCAATATAATATCTTATTTTTATAGATTGATTGCGTGCTTTGAGGAGACCCATTTGGAAGGTCAAGTTATAGTCAGGAAAATAGAAAACTATGTGGGTGTTTTAAACAGAGGGAATTTGATACAAGGAAGTAGACACATAGGTGTTAGAAGGCTAGAAGCAAAAGGGGGAAACTGAGATAACCCAAAGATCAGTAAATGTAGGAAATAGCTATCAGCCCTAAAATTGGGGGAACAAGTAGGAGAAGGGAGAGTTACCTACCAAGGAGTGCAGAGGCGGAGCCTCTGTGTAGCTGCTGCAGGGACCCCTAAGATGGCACCATGAGGTTGGTGCCGAGTGTGCCAAAAGATGCCTGAGCCATAAATATCTGCTGTTACTGGAGGGTGACAGAAACAGAAGCAGCTATAGAGACCCTCATCTCCTCATCGCACCTTCCAGTCTCCCAACAGTGTCTCTCATTGGCAGGACACAACCAGAAGACAGTAGGCAAGGGAATTCTCAGGAAATGTAGTTTGCAGACTCCCAGTTGCAGAATTACAAAATACAGCAGAGAACTGTATGAGGCTTGGGACTGAGCGACAACAGGTAAATGTCTGGCCCAGAAGGCATTCAAGTTCCAGCTCCTTCAGAACTAGCACAGGAGCTGTCTATGGCCACGGTCTATTAGGTACTTTTATGACTTTTGATCTTGTGGACTCCTGATTTGGGGGTGGTCCCCTCCTATCTTTTTAAGCTATGCTCCTGTTTGACCATTATGACTTGAGTGGGATGTGACTGAATTGTAGAGGGCAGGGAGAAGTACCAGGTAAGCTGAAGATGAAGAGGACATCATATTATTATGTACTTTTCTATGGGTAGGTTAATAGACTCCCAAACTTCCTTTAGCTTTTGCACAATTTACATACATGTCAGACCTGAAATGTACAGATGAGCTGGTGGTTCTCTTTGAGGTGGTCACCCATGACCTGATTCTAACAGTGCTTCCGCTGAACAAAACGTTCTTTGAATTTCACTGAGAAACTCTTTAGAGTCTGTGACATGTCCATTTGCCTCTTTGTAATCATGCTCAATCTCTACCTTTTTGAGCGTGGATTCAACATTTTAAAATAGCCCAGATCCTTGAGTTTAAGGTTGGCACCTAAACTTAATGCTCAAGGTAGTTGAGGCGATAACTGTGTCCTAATTGTGGCCCAACAAGACCACTAGTTTCAAGGTCATACCACTGACTCCTCTGCGCAGATTATAATCCCAAAGAGGAATTCCTCAAATATTTGTCGCAGCAGCAGCATGGCTTGGCTAAGTGTAGCTTTTGAAGCTAAATCCTTGAAGGACTGAGATAGGTAATAATTTTAGCCAGAAAATTTACCCCCTTAAATTTTTTGGAAAAACTGGAAGGGTTGTTAATTATTTTGAAAAATCAGGTTTATTCCTTGGGATTGTAATCCCAAAATGCATGGATTATTGGCTGCCAAGGTTTAGTATATGCCTAGGTCCTTATGAAGGAAACAAACATTCCTTGTTGAAAAAGAAATTCAGGTATAGCCATTCTAAAGTTTTGGAGAAAAACTGGATGCTTGTCGTCCTTGTGATGTTTAGTAGGCCAAGATTTGAGGGTATGAGGCTTGGGACTGATTAGTGGGTGAGCTGCTAGGAGAAGGTCACATTCTGGCTTTTGGGACCCAAAGGCTAGGGAAAATATGTAAGCTTTCAATGGAATGGTAAGTTTCCAGTTTACAGAATGGCTGAGCCAGCCAGTTTTTTCAGGATATTAAGATGGGTTTACAAACTGGATGAACCTCAAAAATATTAGGCAGAGTGAAAGAAGCCAGAGAAAATTTCCAGAAGAGGCAAATCTACAAAGAAGGCAAGTAGATCAGTGATTACCTGGGGCTGGAGGTGGTAATGCAAAGTAACAGCAAACGGGAACAAGGGATGTTTTTGAGGTGATGGAAGTGTTCTGAACTCGGATTTTAGTGATGATTGCTCAACACTATAAATCCACTAAAAATCATTTAACTATACTTTTGGAACAAGTGAATTTCATATCATGTAAATTATACCTCGATAAAGCTGCTGTTATGTGTGTTTAAAAAAAATGGATTGTAGAAATTTTGTTCACATATCCAAACCCAACTCATACTAATGTGAGAATTCATTCTGCAAAATCATATGGGTCAGTCTGAGGCCTTCAATTTTTAATGCCCATCCAGGGAGAAATGGTTTGGCCTGTGGAACATGGAGAAAAAGTCCCCTAAAGCCAAGGAATCCCAAGTTCCTTTTGGCGTCAAGGAGCAAGCAGATCACTGGTTGAGTTAAATTATCCACAAAACCGGCAATGCATAAATTAGCTTTGCATTTTGAGCAAGTTCTTCAACACCAGTCATACAGAGCCTCCTAGCAGAAGAGATCTTTTCTCTAAAAATAGAGATCCAAGATATACAAAAATATTTAGACCATAATCTGCACATCATATATTTAATCTTTCTTAAGCCAATTCTCTTTGCTTTTAACTTTTCACTCTAAGTTCAGCCAAAAAAAAAAAAAAACGAATTGGGTTTGGGAATGAAGCAAGGCCAGTATGAGGACTGATTACAGGTTCTTAAAAGGCACTTTGTCTCAATTATTTTCCTTCCTGTGCATCTTCCCTTCTCCCTCCCCCGCACCCCTGCACCCCTGAGGGGCCAGTTTACCTGGAAGCCTCTGCCTTGGCCTTTCAGGGAAGCTTCCTGTTCCAAAACTACCTTTCTTGTCACTCACCTCTATTATCCAAATGCCCTTTAGGCCTCCTTTAGGGAATGGGGACTGACTAAACATTCATACAGAGGTGTGAGGTGTGAGTGATGCTGTTAGTGACACATGTTTAGTTCACACACCTGGACAGAGATCTGACTCGGGTTCTTTTACTTCTGGTGTGGCCAGTGCCAACGCGCACGGGCACGTACAGACACACACACACACACACACGCAAGCGCACTTTGAGATTGACCTGCACTCTCACCTTATCACTGCCTCTCATCACCCTTGATCCAGAGGCAGGGGAAAGAGATTCTGTCCTGGAGCCAGAGTGTGCCAGCCAGTCTCCCTCATGCTCAGCAGGAGCCAGGGAGGAGCCTGTTTCCACAGCCTGTCAGTCGAATGAGCATAAGAACTAACATTAGCACTCACAGGCCCTGAGCCAGGCACTCCTTCCATTCCCACAACTACCCCGTGAGGTAGGGAGTATTCTCCCATCGTTTCAAAAGTGGAAACGGAGGCAGAGAGATTTGAGGTGACTTGCCCAAGCCACGCAGCTGAGAAGCGGATTTGGGTCCATAGCTAGTGCCATGCCTGCCTCCTTGCCCTAGTCTACACCATTCTGCCTCTCTTACATGCTTGTCTCTATTCTTCTACCTTGGGGAGGACAGCCCATCCCTCAGCAGGTCTCTCGCCAAGGATGGAGCAGTGAGGGGTTGTGGGTCTCCCGCCCCAAAGGAGAGGTGCAAGTTTTCTCTATGGGCTGGGTGGAGCTACTGTTCTTATCGACTCCCCCAGATTTGCCCAGCTGGCTCACTTCTCCATTTCATTCTAACTAATCAATCACACTTATTCTAAGTTCAAACTAACCCTTACATTATAAATAATAATAATAATAAAGTTTGCATTTCTAAGCTAAAGGCCATTTTGGTGCAGAACAGCTGGATTACTCTGCACATTTTACTACCATCTGCTGGAAAATTGTGACATCACCACTGCAAATCAGTGAAGCACACAGTGTCCCCCTGGAGTTGTGCAATGCAGTTTTTTCAACTGTAAGCAACAGCCCTGCCTAATTTAGCCAATAGTCTAGAATCCAAAGGGAGTCTTAGTACATGAGGCATAAACAACAAGCCCCAAGAGGTTTTCCAGGGTTTTCCTCTCGCTACTCTGACATAACTAGTTCCGTGGGCATCTGCATGTTAAAACAAAAGCTTGTTAACCTAAATGAATCTCTAATTAGTAGAATCTAAAGCATGGCGACAAGAGTTATGGGAAGGATTTCATGCAGGGTGAGCATATGCTTGGTTGGTAATGTCTTAAATAAAGTCCCTTCACAAAATAATGAGAGTTTCTGCAAACATTTGCAATTAAAGCACTTGTATATAAAATATCTTGTTTGAATGACATAATAAGTCTGAGAAGTGTTATAACTGTCTCCACTTTAAAGATGAGAGGAAAACCACAGAGAGGCTGCTTAGTGCCTTTTGTGTGCCTGACACTGTGCTAAGTGCTTGATATTCATTGTCTGGCTTAGTCCTCAGGACTCCTGAGAGTTAGCTCGTGTCCTCCTGTTTCAAGTGAAGGAACCAAGGCGTCGAGACTCTGACTATTTTGCTGGAGGTCACTATGCTGGGAAGGGTCAGAGCAGGACTTGAACCCGGGTCTGACTGGTCCTGGGCCTGAGCTCTTTTCAGTATGTGTATCACGTAGGCAAACCCAGGGCCCCAGGCTGAGGGGAGGCAGAGGCCAACATTTATTGAGCCCTTTCTACAGCGGGGACCTCACATATGTTGTCTTAGTGCTCTTCACAACACCCTTTAAAGTAGGTACTATCTCTCCTGTATTGTATGTAAAAAGATTTAGAAGCCATAATCAGGACTTCAACCAAGTCTTGCAGCTCCAAAGCTTGTTCCTTTCCGTGACAGGAGTCCCGCAGGCAAACTTTCTGGAACCTCCTGAAGCTGGCTCCCTGGGGGGCTCTTGCACGACCCAGGTGCACCTTCAGGGAGACAGGACCCGTCCCTCCCGCCCCCTCCCTGCCTCCCTCGTGGAGCTGACACTTCACTCCCGCCTTCCTTCCTACACAGGTGAGCATCTCCACTGTGGGCTACGGAGACATGTTCCCGGAGACCCACCTGGGCAGGCTCTTCGCCTTCCTCTGCATCGCTCTGGGCATCATCCTCAACGGGATGCCCATCTCCATCCTCTACAACAAGTTCTCCGATTACTACAGCAAGCTCAAGGCCTACGAGTACACGGCCATGCGCCGGGAAAGGGGGCGGGTGCGCTTCGCGCGCAGGGCCCGGCAGAAGGTGGCCGCGTGCCTGGCGGCCAGCAACGCGCGGCCCACCCCAAGGCCAGCGGGGTGACTGCCCCAGGCCGTCCCCATCAGGCTGGCCCGCGAGGGGGCACGGGAGGCAGACGTGCGAGGAGGGCTTTGAGTTCCCAGGGCCCGAGCTCACGGATGTTCGCCTGAATCCACACTCAGGCTGCCTCCTGTTGTGCTGGGTGAGAGCCCGACCATCCCAATGACATTGACATTGAGAACACCTTGAGAGGAGCAACTCCTTAGCTTCTCTTGTAGCTTCTCAATACATATTTTGGGACTTGAGAAGCCTTGCTTTACATTAAAGACAAGAAACCCTTGATCTTCCAGAGAGAGGGGACTGCTGCAGCAGGAACGATAGGAGCTTTGGCATTAGACCAACCTCAGTCCGACGCCCAGATCTACCAGCTGTAGGATTTGGGACGAGTTACTAACTGTCTGACCTCAGTTTCTTCAACTGTAAAATGTAAGTAATAAGAAACTGCCTTGTAATATGAACACGGAGAATGAAGATATTTGTAAATGCTCAATAAATGGAAGCTGTGGAAACTGTATGGTTAGAGTGCTGTCTAGTAGATTCTCTAGACCAATGGTTCTCAGCTCAGGGAGATCTGTTTATTGTCCATGCCCTCCCCCCACCCCCTGGAAATTTGGTAATTTCTAGAGATGCTTTTGACTGTCACCATTGTGATGGGGGTATGGCATCTAGTAGGTAGAGACCTGGGATGCTGCTAAATATGCACAGGACAACCCCATGGCAAAGAATTATTTGACTCAAAATATCAAGAGCCAACACTGAGAAATCCTGGTCTAGGGTTTAACATGAGAGCCCCAGACTCAGCCTTTCAAATATGCTGAAGTGTGTTAATCCCTCCCCCCTGACAGGAGCCCGACATGCTCTCACCTCTCCAGGCCTCCTTTCTCTCATCTTTCCATGGAAAACAAACAAACAGAAAAAAACCAACTGCCTTTGGGGCACTGTTCTGGGAAGAGCCCTGAACAAGTGATTGAGATCAATGTGGCCTCCACTCTGGGCCCTGTCTGTGGGCCAGGAAACCGGGTGCTGGTCCTTTTTCTTGCTGCCCCCTTTTCTCCTAATTTCTTCCTTTTTCCATAGGACTCTTGGAAATTGAAGTCCTGGAAATTAAAGGCTCGTTTGTGCTGAGCAAATGGAGATTGCCCTAATTGAACTTTTGGCCTGCTGACCACCAAATGTGTCTCAGGGCACGGCTGGACCTACACTTGTATCGTATAAATGAGAGTAATCGTTTTGTTTGTTCTTGCAATTACAGGCACTATGGGTTGTATTTTATAAAATATAACTTCATTTCATCCTTGATATGTCCTTAAATTAGGTATTACTTTCCTTTTTTATTGAGAAAGAAACAAAAGCTCAGAGAGGTTAAGTAATTCAGCCAAGTTGGCACAGTCAGTAAATAGTGAGACTGGGCTTCCAGCCCTGATCTGTCTGATGCCTAAGGCCCTTGCTCAAAATCTAAACTTATGGTTTTCAAACTGCATCAGCCTCACCCGGAGGGTTGGTTAAATACAGATGACTGGGCCCACCCCCAGAGTCTCTGATTCCGTAGGTCTGGGTGATACCTTGGCATTTGTGTCTCTACCATGTACCAGATGATGCTGATGCTGATGCTGCTGGTCCAGGGATCACATCCTGAGAACCGTGGGTCTAAATCACTTCCCTCTGAATGTGAAACTGGGGTGCAGCTGGAAAAACCTAGATCCACATCTCCCTCCCCCCTACTCCCAAATGCCCTTAGCGTCATCATAACTGACTTGGCATCTGAAGGGTGGACAGAAATCCCACTGTTTATTGGAAGATTGCTCAATAAAATACAGAATGCTTGAGTAAATTTGAATTCCAGATAAATAAACAATTATTAGAAGTATGTCCCAATTATTGCATGGTATATACTTCCACTAAAAAATTATCTATTATTTGTTTTCAATTCAAATTGAACTGAGCGTCCTCTGTTCTCATTTGCTAGATCTGGCCACCCTATACTACTGCTTCCAAGAGACAAAGGCTACTCATATGGATGGCAATTACCCTCAAATCCTAAAACCCCACCTAAATAGCAGGACCCTCCACCAAGGGGACTTCTCTCCCTCTTGCCAAATAAGAGGGAGGGATTTTGAATTGGGTTCCTTGCCAGAAAGAACCATGGAAACAGTTACAACAGGAGGGAGGTCGGAGCACAGCTTATATAACCACCTGACAAGCTCAGTGCAGCAGCTGCCCCTCTAGTCCACCCCCAGCCTTCCAGCTCCTTCTGAGATCTCCAGGGGAGGGGCTTGTTGATGAAGTACATCTGCTGGGGATGTTAAGGACACAGGGAACAGGAAGGGTCAGTGTCATCACCCCTCCTTCTGCTCGAGACACAGAGAGAATGACCCTGACGAGCCCAGCAGAAGAGACTCCCTGAGAGAGAGAGGGGTGGGGAAGGGGGGGTACAGGAGGTCTTGGTGAGGAAGATGAACTTTTCCAGGTCCCTGGGAGGGGATCTGGTAAATGACAGCAGCCCCCTCATCCCAGTCTCACTAGCCACATCTGTTTAAACAGCTGTGCTCTGTCTCCCAAGAGAATGAGACTGACAGACAGAAGGGAGTAGAAACAAAAAACCCAGCATTCCATGAGCCCCACTGTGCGCCAGGCATAGAACCAGCATCACTCAATCCTTCAACAGCCCTATGAAAGAGGTTCAAGGTGGTCACTTCCAGAGGCTTAGCCACATTGAACTTGACATGGTCTTTGGAGCTGGATTTGAAACCTGGCTCTGCCATGTACTGTGAGGTTGAATCATGTGAATTTGCCATTTTCATCAAAAACAGCTAAATAATGGCAATATCATATGGTGCAACTTAATATTGTGTGGTCACTTAATTTCTCTAAGCCTCAGTTTCTGCACCATTAAAATGGAGATAAAACCCTTAGCACACTGTTTGGCTCATGTTTAAGAACTAAATAATTGTGGGCTGCAATCATCATCATTAGTATTTTGCTGGTTGCACAGGAAAACCATACAAGCCCAGATAGAGTCGCTTGTCATCAAGAAGGGGATTTCGTGGTGAAAACAGCATTTGATCCTGTCGCCAGCCCCCTCGCCCTCCAGGGCCATGCACAAGGATCCAGGCCAGCTGGCCCAGTAGAACTTGCCATAGTGATGGGAACATTATGCACTATCTAATAGAGCATAACCATGTGCGAGTATTGAGCACTTGAAATGTAGCTAGTGTGATTCAGGAACTAAATTTTTTATTTCATCTCATTCTAATAAGTTTCATTAAACTATAAATGGCCACATGTGGCTCCAGGCTGCCACGTTGGGCAGTGCAGTTGTAGGCCTTATATCTGCCCCTATGTAGGTATCTGCTCTGAGATCAGGAGGAGTGTCTTAAAATTAAAGAAAAACATCAGATTGTCACTCAAAAAAATATTCCCCAAAGCTTCAAATTTCCTCATCCAGGCTGATGCCTGCCCCTCAAAATCGGGATGAATGTGGTTCCCCATGCCTCAGTGCTCCCTCTTTCCTCCCTATTCAACTCTGATGTGACATCTTTAAAATTCATGTGATTCTACACATGTATTCTACTCATATGTCTATTCATGTGTGCCGGGCCCTCTCCATTTGTCCTTCTAGAGCCATTATTCACCCTGCTCCACCCCTGCTGCATGGTCCAAGGGGTCTGTCTTCCATGTCTCTACCACCCGGGCTCCCTTACCCTCCGGTAGGCTATCAGCAGATGAGAGGAGAGATCGTTCTGGGTATTAACTCCCCACCTCGCCTGGTGTGGCAGGATTTTGGCTAGCAGCTCAGTTTCCACAGCCATGGCTCAGTTGAGCAGCCTTTTTGCTCAGCCACAGCACTTACTGGTTCCAGTAACACCTCCCTCCTGTCATTCCTTCAGGCTGTGAGTGGCAATGGCCCCTTGCATTGCTAGTCACTGATTATCTCACTGCCCTTGTTGGTTCCCTTAACGTGACCATAGCTCTATAAATAGAACCTCTATTAAAATCTCTTCAAATAAACCCTTTGAGTATATTTCCCACTGGGATCCTGATTAGTACATCTTGTCTACCTTAAGAAACAGATATTGCTCGTATTCCCCAAAGCACAACTGAAAAGAGGAAGTATGTTTATCTGAGGATTCATGCCTCCTCAGCGTATCACCCCAGACAGAAATACGGGCCTTGGATTTAGAGACCAGGAGGCATATTCAGCTCACAGATGGTTGGTAGGGCAGTGATGATTGGCACCCTTAAGTGCCAATAAATGATTCATTCTTTCTGTCAAAGTCTCTGCTCTTTTTAGGAGCAGTTTTCAATGACTCAATCTGTTGAGTTCCCTTCAGAAGCCCCATCCCACACATACTAATGAATTTTCATGACTACATGATGCAACGGTATGCATAAAATGAGTTGGAATATATGCACCTAGGGACAGAAAGTCCCCTCTGAGGATATAAAAAAACTCTCTTGGCCAATATCCTACCTTCACTCAGGTAAGGTTTTATTAACCTTGTTTTGTAAGCGATATAACTGATACCTAGAGGAGTTAAGAAATGTGCCCAGAGATGACAAACATCTGTTTTCCATGCTGCCATCCCTTACCTATGCCCACAGCAGACATTCTTAATTAATCACAACCCTCTCTCATTGGAGAGCCTTCTCATTGCAGTTCCCTAGCAGCCAATGCAAATCTGTCAGAGTTGACACTCAAGACCTGTCTGCTATCCTGGCACATGCTCAGACTTTAAAAATTAGGAAATGGGACTACATATCAGTCTCTATAGCCTCCAACTACACTGTTCTTTTTTTAAAAAAATATGTTTTTATTGATTTTAGAGTGAGAGGAAGGGAGAGGGGGGAGAGAGAGAGGAACATCGATGTGAGAGAAACATCAATCAGTTGCCTCCCTTATGCACCACAACTGGGACTGAACCTGCAGCAACCTGGGCATGTGCCCTGACCGGGAACTGAACCGGTGACCTTTCGATGCAAGGGATGGTGCTCAAGCAACTGACTCACACCAGCCAGGCCTACACTGTTCTTTTTTTTTTTTTTTTTAAATATATCTTTATTGATTTCAGAGGGAGGGAGGGAGGGAAGGAGAGAGAGAGAGAGAGAAACGTCAATGATGAAAGAGTCATTGATTGAGCCCGCAACCCGGGCATGTGCCCTGACCGGGAATCAAACCCTGATTGCCTGGATCCTAGGTTGACGCTTAACCTCTGAGCCACACCCGGCCGGGCTACACTGTTCTTTTTGAAGGATTTTCCTGTAAATCCAGAAAATCTGTGCAGATTCTTCCTGCTATCCTTAATACTATTAAGCCTTTTTAATAAAACTTCCTTGAGCCTCAGTTTCTACGTTATAATATGGAGATTATTAACACCTCCCTGGAAAGATTAACAGATATATGAATGCAAAGTACTCACACAATACCTGTCATGGTAGACGCTCCATTCACGGTAGCTCTTCTTATTCATCCTTTACAACGCAGCGTCAGTGATGTCCACCGCTCACAGCACGCCCTTCTGTGCTGCTCCATTAGGGTCCATGGTTATTGGTCCATTCACAAATATTTTTAGTTCTCCTGGAAGTAGACTGCATTTCTCCACTACATTCAAATTACATGTGGCCAAGTGGCTGGCCTTGGCCAGACAAATGTGAACAAAAAAGATGTGTGTTGCTTTTGGGCAGAAGCATTTCATCGCTGCTTCTCTCCATCAGCCCTCCTTTTTCCTGTCTTGGTAATTGTGGAAACAGATGCCAAGATGGAGCGTCCATCTATCACGACTCTAAGTGACAGTGATGAGCAGAACCCCAGGCCGACCCCCATTGGGCGTGTACTCTAAGTGAGAAATATACCTTTGTTGGATAAAGACTCTGAGTTTTGGGGGTGGTTTCTTTCTGAAGCCACCACCTAATCCATCTTGATGAATATTTCTTTTTATATCAAGGTTCCAGAGAAGCTGAAGCTTCTCCATTTCACAATAGGAAAGTGACTTGAAATACTCATGTATCTTAAATGTTCATGTCTTGAAGTCATTTTTTCACTCTCCTACACAGTGCTGGGTAGCAAAGTTACTTACCATGTGTCAAATGCCCATGATGAGCCAAGCATTGCTCTGGGCACTTCATGTGAGCTAATGTGCACACTTAGCACAATGTCTGGCATATAGTTGTCCAAATCCATGCTAGTTATCACTGTTATTATTATACATCATCTCCAGTCCTTATGACAACCCAGCGAGGTAGGGACTGTTATCTCCATTTGACAGACTAGGAAACAAAGGCACAAAGCAGTTAAGCAATATGACAAGGTTTCAGAGGCATAAACTAATGCAGCATGGATTTGGATTCACATATGCTTGAAACCCAAGTCCTTGTTCTTTCCTCACTGCTCCACATGCTGCCCAATGAAGACTGCCGAGTTCTGTGTGGTGCACTCTCCTGACACCTCTGCTTCTCACTTTTAGAGTCAGTGCACCACCATCAGGTCTGTCCCCCTGGTTCTACCACATGCAACTGTTGTAGCCAAACTCATTGAGGAGAAAGAGAGGCTGGCCTCCCTCAGGCCCACTCTTCCATGGAAATTAAAACGGCATTCAGGAAGAGGGTGGTTTTTCTATCAGCTTCAAAATTCACTATCAAAAGGGATTTCTCCCTCTCTCCTTTCAAATGTCTTCAAAATCCCTGTCATTTATTTCTATTTCAGAAGTAGCACAGGGCAAGAGGCCAGTGATAAATTTGCCCAGCTCTGCCCATCGCCCTCGACTACAGAGGTCGTACAAGGAGAAAAAGAGAACCCAACATGGACAGACCTACCAACCGACCTCCACTCCCCATGTCTTCTCCAGGCCATTTATTTCATTAAAGAACAGGATGCTCAAGGGAACCTCAAAAAAGGAGAGAAAGTCATTTCACCCACACCTTGGAAATGAATATTCTTTCAAAACAATGTTTTTTTCTTTGTTCTCCGAGAAAGCTGAGGAGAAAGGGGGTCAAGGAATGAAAGGTAAGAAAATGAGAGACGGGAGGGAGGGAGGGAGGGAGGGAGGGAGGGAGGGAGGGAGGGAGGGAGGGAGGGAGGGAGGGAGGGAGGGAGGGAGGGAGGGAGGAGGGAGAAGAGGAAAACAGAAAGATATATCTACAATTAGGGAACGGAGGGACACTGACATAGGAAAGAAGGAAATGAAAGAAGAGGGAGAACAGAGGGGAGGGGCACTGAGACTGGGTCATGCCTTCAGGAGGTCAGAAATCCATCTGAGTTTTCATCTTTTTCCCCCAAAATATTATTTGGTGCTATACTGACAATCACCCATACCTGGCGTGTTTTATGGAGCCCCTTTCCATGGGCCTCTTACAACCTCAGAAAAGCTGCTAACTCAATGGCTCCAACAGCCTAGTTCATAACTGGGGTTCATCTTGAAGACACAAGGAGCAGTGGATCCACTTTGCATAGAGTCTTGGCAAGGAATGACCTGACCCGGAGCACCCAGAGCCTGGAATTCCCTCTTGGCCCTGGAGACTGGAGGAAGGAAGGCACCACAAGGGCATTTTGAACTTCTCAGCTCCTGCCATGTCTAAGCTCTATGTCCTTGGGCAAGTTACCTAATCTTGCTGATCCAGTTTCATAATCCATACAGTGGTGCCAAAATACCTATCCCACAGGGTTGTCGCAACAGTAAAAATTAGACAGTGTCCAGAAACATCTGGAAGATACAGTCTGACATGTGATAGGTGCTCACCACTACCAGGCCCGCAGCCTGTGGCTCAGGTTACCCATATCTGACATCAGACTCTCAGTCTACTCTCACTACTTGTATGACCTGAGGCTGGTTATGTAGTGTCTCTGAGCCTCAGTTCCTCGTTTTTAAGGTTGGGGGAATAATACCAGGTATGTAGGTCTAGGGAACAAATGGACAAACAACGCAGGGAATAAATGAAGGCTGATGTAATGAGCTGTTGATCTGTCTCTTTCTCCTTGCTGGAAAAAACACCAAACCAACCTCCAAAGCATAGAAGAGAAAGTTTCTCCTCCCTACCCCTAACGATTTCTAAAGCGAACCAGCAGGCCTGTGCGTTCCGGGCTCCCAGGGGGAATTAGGAACTTCTTTAAAAAGTTTTCAAAAAGGGACATCTGTAATATTTTAAACAAAAATAAAAATTAAAAAATAAAATAAATAAAAAGTTTTCAGGGCTGCTACTCAGGGCTTTGCTTGGGAAGCCAGAGCACATTAAGGGATAGAGCGGAATCACGCAGAACTGAAGGGCAACAGAGACTAGAGTTTGGAATCGACACGGGGCTATGAGTAGCCGAACCCCAAGAGAAGAGAGGGGAATTCCCTGAGATGGGGGAAAGACGAAGCCCAGGTTTTGCAAGAAAATGGCAGAGATTAGCACGGTATCCTAAGGCAGGGGGCAGCGGCAGGGCTGCTCCTGGGAGGGCACTGGGTCCTCACTCCTCTCCCCAGGCCCTCCATGCCTGCGGCTGCTCCTGCACTCTGGAAGCCAAGGGCACCGAGCTGTGTGCAAAGCAAACATGTGGCATTTTTCCCCATCTTGTACTTGGCTCAGACTGTAGCAGTCCACCTGTTTGAGAAGCAGTCAGATAGCTATGGAGTCAAGGCCATCCTCTACACAGGTGGCCCTGGAGGTCACTTCACCCTTTCAGCGTGGGCTGGTGGCAGCTGCCTGCAGTGTAGCTGCCTTGCCAGAAACTGTGGGTGGCTGGGATGAAGTCACCCAGCCTCTCAATGTCAACCTCCAGCTTTCCACTCCTCTCTTGGTGATTTAGGGCCAATCATCAGGTAAAACTCAGTGAGGGTTAGTTTTTCCCCCTGTAAAATGGGAATCATCTCTAGGGGATAAGATTATTGTTACTCACATGGACACTATAAACCCTTGAAATGGTCGTGGCAGTTAGTAGATGTTAAATGAATGGCAGAGTGGTGATGGTTAGTAGAACTAGTAGTAATACTACTACTACTAAGACAACAAATAAAGGGCTGGCTGGCCCCAAGTTCATCAGTCCCACAGCCTGGAGAAGGCCGTTCTTCTCCTGGCTTGGCCAGCAACTGCCCTGGTAAAGTTGGGTGAACTCCCCAACCTTCTGCTTTTGTTTCTGTCATGTAGGGATAGTCCCATTCACTTTAGGAAAAAACCCTTGCAGCTCACTAGAAGGGTCCTTAGAGAACATCTGGTCCAACCCTTTCTCCTCTTCACCCCATTACATACAAGCAAAAACTGAGGTTGAGAATGTAAAGTAGCCAAGCTAATTCACGCAATGAATACTGCTATTTCCAAACACACAGAAGCTTGGTTCATTTTTATTGTTTTGCTCACTGGTGTGGGTTGGGACATTGTGGGGAAGGGACAAGTGATCTGGAAATGTGACATTCTTTTCCCTTGAGAAGCTTTTTTGATTTATTGGAAAAACAAGAAAAGTCCATGGAAAAACATTTTTAAAAAATGAGATAGTGTGTGAGAAGTTCTCTGAAAAATGTAAAATATCTGTATAGACAAATTGTGGAAGCTGTCCTGCAAGGTGGCCCTCAATGACCCCAGGGCCTGGTATTCACCCCTCCCACGTTGTACCAGAGCGGATATCAGTGAGATCTACAGAATGCAGCCGAAGTGATGGGTATCGCCTCTAAGATGGAGTAATAAAAGACTGCTGCTTCTGTCTTGGCCTCTCTCTCAAATCACTTGCTCTAGGAGAAGCCAGCTGCCATGACATGAGGACATTCAGGAAGCCATTGGAGAGCCCATGGGGCGAGGTATCCAGCCAACAGCCAGAGACGGACCTCAACCCTGAGAGTGAGTTGGAAGCAGGTCCACCAGCCCTAGATGACTGCAGGTCCAGGTGAAAACTTCACCACCACCTCCTGAGAGACCCCAAGCCGGAACCACCAAGTTACATCTTGCCTGGATTCCTGCCCCACAGAAACCATGAGCTAATACATATGTGTTACTTCAAGCTTCTAAACTTGGGACAACTGGTCGTGAAGCAAAAGATGGCTGATACATAAACACAGACCGTCAGCATTCTTCATAAAGCACCTACCGTGTGCCAGCCCTGCACTTCCTAAAGAATAGTAGTGCCCTGGCTGGCGTGGCTTAGTTGGTTGAGCGGCATCCCATGCACTGAGAGGTCACCGGTTCGACTCCCAGTCAGGGCACACGCTCAGGCTGCAGGCTCTGTTCCCAGTAGGGGGCTTGTAGGAGGCAGCCAATCAATGTTTCTCTCTCATTGATGTTTCTCTCTCTCTCTCTCCCTCCCCCTCTCTAAAACCAATAACAACAAAAATGTTAAATATGTAGCAAAGAGTCAAGACAGAAACTCCAGCTGGGAATTAAGACTGTACTGGGCTGAGGCTTCCCTTGAAGAGGGTCCTTGGGAGCAGATCATGGCACACACTGATGGAGAGGGTATAGTAGAGCTGCAAGGAGAACTTATCAAAGGAAAGGCATGATTTCTTCCCAAAAGTGAGCTCACAAGGCTCGTGTGTGCCTGAACGGGTGTACGTGAGGGAGCATGTACGCAGGAACGTCAGGAGGGGGCAGGGATCTCAGGCATGGCTGCCTGCTACCTGGACCAAGGGAGGGGGCAAATTCTAAAAGGTCCCCATCGACAGGTGCCAATAAAACGGCTTCTCTAGACCAGGGCCGTTAGCAGCTCCCCTGGAAGCCTGGCTGCTTCTGTGAACTGGGTTTCAGCCCTCCCTAGATCGTGTCAAGCTCTGTGCTTGCCCATCCCCCGAATGAAAATGAAATCTGTTCTGCTCTCTCAGAGATGCAGTCAAGATGCTTTGCACACACAAAGCACGGAGTGTGATAATGAAAATACAGTGAGCTCTTATGGACAAAGTCCCGAGAAGAGGGCCTGGCTCGCAGCAGAAAGCTAACAAATGGCAGCGATAGGCTCTCATCTGGTAAAAGGAGAAAGCAGCAAGTGAAGTGATGGCAGCAGGTGCTTTCTGACCTGGGCCTGTGACCAGTTGTTCCAGGAAGCCCCAGCAATGCCCTGAAACACCCCCACCAGCCCCATCCCTCCTCCACGCAAGAACTGGCCGCTGCTCCACAGTTCTGCTGAGAAGAGCAGGATTTGGACCACGCAGCAGGGGGCAGCCGGCCAGGAGGGGTTAACAGCTTCCTCTGCTCGGACCTCAGGAGGCGAGGTGCCTGGAGGCCTGGGATGGAGCGACAAGCAAGGGAAGACTGAAAGGGCAGGACACGGAGCACTGATTCCCTTTAACCCTCTGCCTGGGCCTCACTACCGATTTCAGTGTCCAGCTGTAGGGTTAATGGGACAGGGCGATACACATCTGCACAAGGGCTGCGCTTCTCCCCCGAGAACTGCAGTTGAGGTGCGTTACAGGTTGAATTGAGTTCCTCCCCAAGATGTTGACGCCCTTCCCCCAGGGTCTGTGAATGGGAAACGGGGTCTTTGCAGATGACCAGGTCTTGAGATGAGGTCATTAAGGTGGGTCCTAATCCAATATGACTGTGTTTATATAAAAGGGGGAAATTTGGACACCTAGACAGGCACACAGTGATAATGCCATGTGAAGGTGACAGCAGAAATTAGGATGATGCTTCTACAAGCCCAGGGACACCAACAATTGCCCGTAAACCACCAGAAGCTAAAGTTGAGGCCTGAACAGATCCTTTCTTTCCTCACATCTCTTAGGGAACCACCCCTGCTGTCACCTTGAGCTCAGACTACTGGCCTCCAGAACTGGGAGACAATAAAAATCTCTGGTGTTTGAGCCACCTAGTCTGCTGCTACTTTGTCAGAGTAGCCCTAGGAAACCAATGCAAAGTCACTGGGTGTCATCGGCACCAAACCACAGGGCCAGATGCGCCTGATCTGAAGCCCTGCACTCATCAGCAGCGAGATCTCGGGCCACCTTCTTGCCTTACTGGGTGTCAGTTTCTTTGTCTATAAAACAGGAAATTCTAGAGGCATTATGATAGATGCTGAGAAGTAAGCGAAGCACCGAATGCACAGCATCCAGTTACAGTGCTGGCTCCTGGGAGCCACTCACCAGTGGCAGCGGGGTTTTCATCAGCAGAGACGACAGCACAATTCAAATTCCTTTACCTCTCTAAACCAGCGATTTTCAACCTGGGTGCCGCAAGAATTTTAAAACGTGTGCAATACGTGGCTATTTAGTCAGGGACTCTGACCTCTTTTCCCTGAGATTGTCAAATAAAAAATGACAACAGCCAATATAACAATAGGCCATTCTATGTGAATGAATCAAAATGATACCTATTTTTTGGTCAGATCAGCAAAAATATATTTTTTGGTGTGCTGCAGAATTTTAGTAATTAGTTTATGTGTGCCATGAGAAGAAAAAAGTTGAAAATCACTGCTCTAAACCAATGCGCCCCTCACAAGGGAACAGAAGGACCAGCTTCCCTCCAGGCTGTGAAGATGCTGAGTGCTGTAAAGGCCAAAGGCCCCACAGCTTTGTATTGGTTTCTGTTGCTGCATTACAACGGCCACCACCTGAGCAGCTTAAAACAATAACCCATTTATCAGCTCTCAGTTCTGTTGGTCAGGAGCCCAGGGGGACTTGGCTGGATTCTCTGCTTAGGGCCTCACAAAGCCAAACTTAAAGTGTTGACCAGTTTGGGTTCTTACATGGAGCTTCTGTGGGATCAATTGCTTCCTAGCTCATTCAAGTTATTGCTCAAAATTCAATTCCTTGCCATTGTAAGACTGAGGTTCCTGTCTCCTCCTGCCTGTTGGCCAGAGATTAATTTTAGCATCTCAAGGCCTGTGCTGTTTCTACTGACAGTACTTCTGATATGAAATGTGTGGACTTTCTACACCAAGCAGTTCTCCAATTCTCTGTGGACACCTACTGAGGGTCCTACAATTTAATTCAGTCCTGACACTAACTACCCAGAGTTAACACAGACTACACATTTAAGGACTCAGTCCCACAAGCTCCCTCTACTTCAGACTATAGTCGCAAGTCCAGGCCACCTGTACTTCTGACCAGCTGGTTATAAATTAGGCTGAGGAGGGGCGGGGGGTCCCACAACCCCCTCCTCAGGTTTCATACTTTACTAGAACTCAAAGAATTCAAAGAAATACTGCTTGTATTTACTGGTTCATTGTAAAGGATATTTAAAATGATAAAAATAAACAGCTAAAGGGTGAACTCTGGAAGAGTCCCAAGCTCAGAAGCTTCTGTCCCCAGGAAGTTGGGGTACACCAGCCTCCTGGCACGTGGATGTGTTCCCCAATTCATAAGCTCTCAGGACCTCATCAGTTTGGGCTTCTATAGGAGATTCCATTACCTAGGAATAGTTGGTTAAATCATTGGCTATTGTTGATTATTTCAATCTCCTTTAATCATAAGCCTAGATACTATCTAGGGGCCTGCCAAGGGTCATCTCAATAGCATCACTTCAGGTGTGGTTAAAAGGGCCTTATTTTGATTAACAAAAGACACTCTTCTCACTCCTATCTACCAGGAAATGACAAGGATTTTAGGAGCTCTGCGCCAAGAACCAGGCATGCAGACCAAACATATACTTCTTAGTATATCACAGTGTCACAAGGTCCTCCCACACGGCCGCCTCTGTCCCAACAACAGAGAGCTGAGAACTGAACAGCAACAGAGCCGCTGCGCCAAGTCCACCTCGTGCTCTGAATTTTTCTGACTTCTGCCACTAGATGGAGAAAGCTCTCTGCTTTTATAAGGCTCATGGGATTACATTAAGCCCACCTGGACAATCTTCCGGTGTCTCCTGTCACGTCACATAACATAATCACAGAAGTAAGGCCAGGGAGCCAAGGTCATAGGCACTGTCTCCATTTCTACCAGCCACACCAGGCTCTATCCCTGCCTCTGCCACTGAGATGAGTAACTTTGGAAAAGTCCCTTCTCCCCTTTGGACTACAAATTCCCTTTAACTCTAATATTCTATAACTCTCCCTCAAATCAAATTACATTTCCTAACTTTGTGGGACATGTGTTCTGCTTGAGGGTAACTAGTTTAAAGGAAACATTTGTTCTCTGAGAAAGTTTGCAACCTTGACACAATGTTGTCCATCCTTTAACACAAATTGGAACCATCTGAAATCTTTAAAATTACAGATGCCGGAGCCCCATCCTCAGAGATTCTGATTCTCAGAAACCCCATAAGAAGACAGAGGGGATCAAGGAGAACATGCCCTTCCCTGTGGTGGGAGCATAGATGAAGAGGGGTGGGAGTCCTCTGTCTGCATTTAAAGTCTTTCAAAGATGGGATGGCTGGGGCTGAGAGCAGTGGAACTGGACCCAAGTGTGGGTTTTAGCACAAGACATCCCTACAACACACATAATTCCAGTTTTGTATGTTTGCTTCTCTTGGTGTCCCTAGGTGTGAGCTGAGGATACAAGTTAATAAACGCGTTTTCACAGGAGCCAAAACACTATTCCAGACACACAGCTCCCTGGGTGTTAACGCCTGTTAAGCTCCAAAGCGCAAGTCTAGGCTGTCTGTCTTTGAGAGAAATGAATGGACTGTACCTTGTCTTAGTAACCCTATGTATGTATGTATAGTGTGTGTGTGTATGCATAGTGTGTGTATGTATGTGTATGGATAACGTATATATACATATTTATATATATACCTAGAGAGAGAGATTATAGATATAGATAAAAATTTCTCTAGTTTGATAACGAATGGACAGTTGAGAGCTATATTCTTTACCAAGGTCTTGGTGTACAGTTTCGTCTTACAGATTTTAAATCCATACAATTTGAAAATGCCAGGAAAAATTGTGAAAGGTTTTGTAATGGACAGAAAGATAATTATTGAGTGTGTCCTTTCAAAAGAATGCTAGTTATTTAGAGAAAGTCTGCAGGGTTTTCTGATTCTGAAGAGGTCTGTAACTTCAATTGTCTGACTCTTCTGCAATTCTGTAGAGCTAGAAGTTAACTTCTAGAGGTCTAATAGAATGCAAAAGATTCTTGTTAACAGAAATGCAAAATTTTGTGGGATGAAGATGCAATGGAGTATTACCTTATGGGTAGTAAACAGTTTTGTATCTTATAGTAAAATTTTGTGACATTTTATTCTATGCAAGAGGTGCGAGGAAAGGCCTCTTCCCATTTCTTTGAAGGAAAAAAATACATTTATTTATTTATTTATTTATTTATTTATTTATTTATTTATTTTCTTTTAAAGAAAAGGGGACCTTGGAATATACAGCGAGGTAAGCAAGAGAGTCCTGGTCATTGAGGTGGGGTGGAGGTGAGTCTTCTCTCAGAAAGTGTGAGGACCAGTGGCCCTTTACAGGTGAACTTCTCCAGGAACACAGGACTCACACAAACTTTAACACTGTCGATATCACACAGCGGAATGAAGCAATAAGGGAAGCATCCATTTCTTGAATTAAATTACAGTGAACCCAGACTTTTGATCTAACATAGCTGTAACACTGTCTGTCTTGCTAGAAACTGATCTTTGTTTGGGGGAAGTTCTTCAACAGATGTAATAGATTCAAGTATATCCACATTGTGAATTTTAATTTTTAAGTCACAAATTGGGAACATTTCTCCATAAACTCATAAGTCCTTTGCTATAAAATGTACTCAGTATTAACTGGGCAGTATCTTTTATATCACACATAACTCATAGCTTATATAAAGCTAAACAGAAGTACTTGCAATTTTGTACATTTAGAATGAATTGATCTCTGATATTGTTAGAAAAGCCTTATATTCTATGGGAAATTCTTTGTTTGCTTAATTCAAGATCTCTTGTCTTTTGTAAAATATTTTTAAGCTTCTCCTAATTGTCTAACAGTTTCCATAACTGAAAAAGATTTTTTATTTTTTACCGTCTCTTCATCTAAAAATAAGGGTGGTGTGGGTGGGTGTGGGTATGTGTGCACAAGAATTCAGGCAAAGTTCCAAGTTCCAATTCTGTTAGAAATCATTTTAATTTTTTTCCTGCTGAACATTTAATTCTGATTTCAGTTGGCTCTGTCAATCCTTTTTTGAATGGTAAGAGGAAATTTCAGTTTTAATGGCTTAAAATGTCTCACTTTTTACATGACAAACACCTTTTTCATTTTGTTCTGCTGTAACAAATTGCAATTGCCTTTCTTTGTGAAATGTGCAATATATCTCCTTCTAGTCTCCCCCCCTTTTTAAATAAAACTGTTCTTGTTGTATCCTATAGACTGAATGTTTGCGTCCTCTCAAAATTCATATGCTGAAGCCTAGTCCCCAGTGTGGCCATATTGGGGTGTCAGACCTTTGGAAGGTGCTGGGGTCCTGAGGGTAGAGCCCTCATGAGTGAGATTAGAGTCCTTATAAGAGACCTCGGGGAGCTCCCTGGCCCCCCGTGAGAACACAGCTGTTAAGAACCAGGAAGCTGGCTCTGCCAGGGCTGGATCTTGGACTTCACAGCCTTCGGAACCGTGAGGATGCGGCTCGTTGTTTAAGCCACCCAGTCTGTGGTACTTCTGTTATAGCAGCCCGAATGGACTAAGGCTTTAGAGCACTTGTTTCTCTCTCTGCACTAGATGTAACATCAATATTATGCCTTAATTTTAAATTGAAAAATTGTCCACTTGTATTTGTTTAACAGAAAAACTGATATAATTATAACTAAAATAATAAGTATTTCAGCTTATCAATAACAATTTATATGAGTATAATGGCAGCTCATACTGTCTATATAAAATGATTAAAAAATTTACAATACGCTATCAACACATAGAAAAAAAAGTTATTTGAACAGAAATAATCCATTGACACTGAGGAGATCAGTGGTGGATTCACATGGAACCCCAGAAAAATAAAAGTGCCTAGCCTCCACACTACAATGCAACGATAACGGATTAAGTGATGCAATCAAAGTGAAATTTAGTACTACTGCAAAAATACATTTGTGTTTAATGGCAAAAGGCTTTACACTGGAAGTTGAGGGGCTGGGATTATGCTGAGAACCAAAGAGGAAGGGGCTGGAAGCTGGTGCTGTGAGTTAAAGAGGTGGAGCTGGCTTCGTCTGGCGGGGTGATAGCCTCCTGAGCCTGGGAGGAGAGTAAGAATCCCGTGTTTCCAAGTCACTGCCTGAACTCGGAGTCCCCGGGGGAGGGTGTCTGTGCAGAGCTATGGCACACGGACTCATAAGCACTGCAGCTTGGAAGCAGCATTCAAGGTCAGAGCGAAGGCTGCTCAAAGGGGCACTGTGGGGAGAGGAGTGCCCATCGAATGGCAAGGACCAGCTCTACAGAACCAGCTCTATAGCACCACTGACAATAACTGTGACACCATGGACCTAGGCCCAGGCTCTTCCCACAGTCTGGCACCAGGTTCATGCAGGATTCTTACGTGACCACATGCGCTGGAGGCCACAGAGTCCTAATAATCACAGAAATGGACTTTTTACCTACTCTGATGACAGGTATAATTTGCGAGGAAAAATTTTCTTACCATGCTGCTCAAGTTTATTTCCACCACGTGGGCAATATCCGTGCATGTGAACAAGAGCTGGAAGGGTATGCTAACTTGGTGTGACTGTGGATGCTTTTCCCTGCTCCAGACTTGCTTTAATATTACTCATTCCGTACCCTGTGATTTTTTAAATAATCATGTCTTCCTAACATTATTCACAAAATAATATTCACATATAACCAATGACTTTTAAATTACTTTGCTTTAACTTGTAAATCCCTTGTAACAGCCTGTTTCCCACGGTGTTTATTTCAGATTGGTAAGGAATTATTACACAGGCTAGGCCCAAATCTGGCACCTCGCCCTTCCTTGAGACTTGATGGGTAACCAGTGGATTCTAAAGAAACCTTCTAGACAACCCAGTGATAAGGGCAGCAATTAATTTTATCAGTTGTAAATTACCATCATTCAATTACTGACACGAAAATAAACCACTATTTTTATCTCTCCCCTTCTTCCTCCCCTTCCCAGGAGCATGGAATGGAGAGAAAGGGTTATTTAAAGTGAGCAAAGCAGCTAATTGTTGTGCTTATCCGTGGGCACTGTCGTTTCATTTAGGCTCCTCTAAAAGAGAAAACAGTTCCACTGGCCCAAGAGCCCCTTTGCTCTGTGTTTAGCTCAGTACGTTACTAGTAGAGATGTCAACCAAAGATCAAATGAAAATTAATGAGCTCGGCAAGTTAATTAGTCATGTTTCTCCTCCTGTTGTGATGCTGTGTCAGTGAAGTAAGAACTGATCATGACTGGATCATGAGTGCTATGTCAAAATGCCACAAATCTATCTTAACTTCGCATTCTGCATTTCACAAGCAGCTTTGGTAATGCAACTAGCAGTAGCTCACCTGTGTGTAATGCTCAGTTCACAAACACTCCCACACACCCCATCTCATTTCATTCTGAACATAGCTCTGTGATATGGGCAGGGCAGACATTGCTAATTTCACCTATCAAGTGAGAAGAGCAAATTTTAGAGACTTAAAGTTGTTAGTCAAAGGTCACAGTCAGCCAGTTGACAGGGTAGGACTAGAAGCCAAGAATGATGGGTCCCTTTTGAACGCTAGAGACACTGTGCCCTACAGCTTCCTGGTTTGGCAACTGAGTGACTTGGTTGTAGAGGTCTTACTGTCATGGTTTTTTACCCAAGGAGAGCTGGTGTAAGGAATTTGGGAACTGACCAAAGAGGAAAGATGGCTAGATAAAGTGGCAGTAATTCCCACGAAGAAACCATGGAGGATGCATTTAGATGTAGTGCTTCTGACCTCAGGTGTCTTTATACTGATGTACAAAAATTAGGAGTGATTACAGTAAACACGGAATTTTAACCCAAGGGAACTATTGTCCTATAGATGTCAAGAAAACTTAGTGGGTTGAGGATCTCACCAAAGTGTGACCCAATGGAAACCTGAATCATTCACAAGAAATATCTAGTAGTAGGCAAAGCAGAGTCACGTGGAATGTCAAGAGGGTATAGTCTTAATTGGAAATCCATAGATATGCAACAGACACGGTGAAGAGCATTTAAGTGAAGCAAAAGGAGAGAAATTCTACCAGTGGGAGTTTGTTCTTATCCAAAAGGCTACAACAAGCATTATTAAGAAAGTCACAGATTTCAAGATTGAACAGATTAAAAAAGAACTTATTTCTTTTCATAAGGCAGGGCTCTAGACCCATAAGTACTTGCATATCTGTTGGAGGGTAAATAAGTGTGGGCAAAATTACAAAAATAAAAGAGACAACAATTAGACAAAAGTCCAAATCCAATCATTTATAATTTCTCCCATGACACATACTCAAAATAATCTGTGAAAGTGAAGAAAGACTTGACACAGGCAATGTTCAAGTTTTCCAAATGGGGAGAAGGGACATATTCCAGAAACAATAGACCATTGGCAAGCAAGAAAATTCCAAGCCCGAGGATTTAGCATTGGGTTTGCTGTTTAGAATGGAAAGCAGTGATCCTTAGGGGGAAGGAGGGGACAGTGTGAGTCATTAAAGCAAGTCATGACAAGGTGACTTCATTTCTCGTGGTGACTGGGTTGACAGAGCAAAGGGATGCAAGGGTAGAGAGGACCTGTCATGAGCAAAATTTCTCACATTCTCTCATGATATTGGACAAAGTAGAAACATGAGCTGGATGTTAGTAAAAGGAGTTAAAGTTGTAGCTTGTTGGGTTTGCCCCAAGTGTGTTGATTGGTGTGTGTCCATGACTACTTGGGCAGCAAAGGGGAGTTCTCAGTTGGTTTCTGAGCTTGATCCTTGGCTCAGTCTTGATTAAAATTTTTATTAGAAGCTTAAGAACATAGACACTACAGTGTGCCGAAATTGGC
Organism: Miniopterus natalensis; assembly: GCF_054644295.1. Lineage (NCBI taxonomy): Eukaryota > Metazoa > Chordata > Mammalia > Chiroptera > Miniopteridae > Miniopterus > Miniopterus natalensis. The sequence continues at coordinate 31,697,052 of NC_142092.1, read as the reverse complement.
TTGTGAGAGCAGATCATTAAATTATCAGAAACGACATGAGGAGATTGGCATCATGTTGTTAGGTTGTAACTGGTCATGGTGGGGTGTTCAGACCACAGAAACAGTAAGCACTACAAATCAGGACCTTTCCTTTCCCCTCCTCGCCAGAGAAGGTTGGTAAACACATACCACCGCACCACTGAATAGAAAATAGGTATGTCAGGACTCTTTTGACTAAAGCTAAAATTGGTGTAAGCAAACAGACGAAACCCAGCAATTTCAAGTAACTGAAAAGTCCAAGTTAAATCTGTCTACAGGCAAAGTTGGAAGCCGGGCTCAAATGATGTCACAGAGACTCAGTCTCTCTCCCTCTGTTCAACTTTCTTCCATGCTGACTTCATCCAGTAGTAACTCGAGGGTTTTTGTTTTATCGTATCAGAATTGCAACACCAGTGGAAAGAGAACCACTCTTTCCCAACGATTTAAGCCTAACATCCCATCGCTTTGATGAGGTGACTGGAATGATGATTGTTCAGTCCTGGGTTATACTCCCACGTCTGTGTAGAGACTGACAGTGAGAAAGTGGCTGGCCAGAGAAAAATCATGATGCTTCTTCATAAAATTACCAGGAGCAAGGGAGATGGATGCTAGGTGTCTGAGGAACAAGTGTCCACCAAGTGCGTTTACTTGATCTGTAAAATGGTGGAGAAATTTTTCTAAAAAGGTGGAGGAATTATAATCCATGTAAAAAAGTGTAATTGCAGAATGATTGAATGAATGGGCACTGAATGTGAAATCAGGGAATGTAGAACTATGCTGAAGGTTATAGTTCTTTCAGCAGTGTATACATTATGTTGGAGTACTGTGTTCAGTTCTTGGCAAGTACTACACAAAGGGGCATTAAATATTCATGAGAAGGCTAATGAGGTTGTCCTAAAAAACTATATGTAGAAGAATGTATGAAAAAGTGTTTGAAGAAACCAGGGAATGTTTGCTTTGCAGAGAAAATGTACAGCACACGGGATCTGTCTTCAACCACTGAAAGCCCTCTTGGGACAGAGGGTGTCGTCCTCTGCGTGACTCCGGGGGACCAGGGCGCAGATTTGGCTCAGCATAAGGAACTACGCTGTGACCATGAGCACTGCATGTGACCCATACGTATAAATGCATAATGCACTTAACAATGCACAATGTAATAGAGCGCGATCTTCTAAACACAGGCGTTACACAACCCTGTGAGAGGTGTGTGGGGACCAAATACAGCAACCACTGATTCAAGTCCATTTCATACCCACTTTGGGGCGCAGGCTGACTGGGTGTCAGAGTGGGCACATTGCAGACAGAACTTCACTCGTGCCTCCCACTGCTCTGCAAGCACATCTAGTTGAATCATTCTGTTGTGTAGTAAGTTTGACTGGCCTTTGTCACCGGTTCCTAGGAAGGAGAATCTAAATCCTTGTAATTTCCCAAGTAATTGGAGTGCTTTTGTTACTCAAGTGTTCTTGGATCACACCCGAGTCTATGCTGAGAGGTGAGATGCTTCAGGATAGGGGCTGGTCATCGGAAAGACTGTGATGGGAGGGTTGGAACTTGGAGCCAGCCCCACCTCCCGGGAGGAGAGAGGGGCTGGGGATTAAGCTCAGTCCCATGGCCAGGGATTCCCTCGCTCATGCCCGCATAATGAAACCCCAGCAAAAACTCCAGACGCTGAGCGAAACGGAGCCTCCGGATTGGTGAACACAAATGTGTACAGAGCGTGATGCCCCGATTCCGCTGGGCCCTTCATTCCAGACCCTTCCACACCTCCGCCCATGCATTTTTCCCTTGGCTAGTCCTGATTTGCACCCTTTGTAAGAAAACCGTCGTCATCAACACAGCGCTTTCCTGAGTTTTGTGAGGGTATTGTGGGAACCTGTGAAGTTGTAGTCAGTGGTCAGAACTGCAGGTGGCTGGCAACTAAAGAAAAGGCCGTCTTACTGGGAACCGAGCCCTTAAACACACAAGCTGACACTGACTCCGGGTGATTAGTGTCAAAACCGCACAGCGGGACACCAGATGATGTCATAGCAACCATGAGTTAAAGAGACAAGGGATGCGACTGTACATTTCCTCAACGAGTGTTATAACTTCAAAAATTCTTTTTAAAGCAAAGACAAAACAAAGTGAACATTTTTTATTTTCACCCACAGAAAAGAGATTATTAGGTAATTATCTCTTACTATGTCACTTTATGAAATTTATGTTCAAAAGATGCAAGAAAACTGGAACCTAAGAGTCTTTAGCTCCTGCGATTTCACGTTACCAACTCATGTTACCATAAAGCAGCTCAGGTCTGGTGATGGAACAGCTTGTGGGGTTGGGGAGAGAGGGAAGAACCCCCTTTCTATGTCAGAAGAGGACCTGGGAGACCATAACATCATGATGACAAGATGATCATGTCCACAGCCTAATGCCTTAAAAGGCTGGCAAGATTTTTCTTTTTCCATTTTCTTTCAGAGAAGCATGAATCAAAAATATCTACTGCCAATTCCATAGAAATTTAGGGGGGAGAGGAAAACTACTTGGAAGCTCTTCCAGGGCCACAAAGATGTCATTGTCCCAGTCCCTTCAGTCAAAGGCTAACCAGCAGCAGTGTTGATCCCAAACATCTATTCAAATCCCTTAGGATGCCCTCAGACACGCTGCCCTGCTCCCTTGAGAGCGAAGCACAGGAATGAATTCCCAGAGCAGAACTGGGATCAAAGGGGGAAGCTACAGGGGACGCTCTTCCTGGGTGGAGAGGGTTTCTCGGGAGATCGGGAGTAAACTCCCTGTCACCAGCAGGGTCACTGTCACATCATGGGGACGAGCAGACAGGGAGATATGTGCATACCAGATGAGAGGCCAGGACACCAGATGACATCTGAGTCTCTGCAGCTCTCACAGCCTCTGGTTCTAACCCGACTGTTTTCAAAGTAAAACCAGGGAAAACAAGCCCCATGTAAGGAGACTTTCAGCTGTGGCCTCAGCAGACGTTTCTCCACAGTAAATCCCACTAGATATTTCCTGCATGATGTTATTTAGGACAGTTAAGGGAGATTCTGGAGTTACTTCAATGCTGTTTAAATTCATTATCTAACGCTAATTAAAATGATCTGTTTCACTGTCACCAAGGAAAATCTTGTTAGCGAAACTGATGAGCTGCAGTGAGCTTTCTGTCACCAAGCTGGGAGTGGAAGAGTGCCTGGAGCACCATACATCCTATGTCGTTGACAATTAAGGGCGCAGAAGGATTGGCCTGGCAGTGTACCCAGCCTCGGGCAGGTTTCAAGAGCCAGCCAGGCACCTGAAGGGCACTTGGCGGGACAGCAGACCTGCCTCTGACCCTCTATATCACCTTGGGGTAGTCGCCTCCTCTCTCTGGATTGGTTTAGATCGGTGGGTTTCAACCTAGGATGCCCATTAGAATCACCAGGGGAACTTTCAACAATCCAGATACCCAGGCCCCACCCAGCCCAATTAAAATCCTGGAGACAGACCCAGGCATCCGTATTTTAAAGCTCCTTAGGTGATTCCAGTGTGCAGGTGAGGTTGGTTACTACTGCACTAGATGGCCTCTAAGGACCCCTTCAGCCCTGTGTCCCCCCCATTTCCAGACTCAGTGGGTGATGGGGAGTTGCTGGCTTAGTGAATCATTCTCCTGCAGACACTGGTTACAGTGAGTCTGTCTCAGCTGAATTCCGCGTATCAGCGAGGAGGTAACTGCTGTTCATTCATGGTCTACATCTCGTGCTGTATACACCTAGCACATATTAGGTGCTCAGTACTCATTTGACAAATGAATGAATGGTGCAGAGGTCAAAAACTCAATTTGCAATTCACCCCATCTCTACTTCACTTTGAGTGGCATTTCAATACTTTTGCTTTTTATCACTTCGCTGAGCAAGTAGTCACTAAAGTTAAATAATGTATTAGACTCATTTTAAATAACAGAATAGCCCAAACTAGTAGTGGCTTAAATGAGATAAATGTTCATTTCCCTAACACATACCGTCTTGGTTTTCAAAACATGGTCCTGGGACCAGCACACCATCCACATCACCTAGGAACTTGGTAAAAATGCAAACTCTTAGGCTCCAAACTGTACCTACTGAATCAGAAACTTTGGGAGCGGGGCTCAAAAATCTGTTTTAATGATCCCTCCAGGTGATTTGAGAACTCTGCCTTTGTTAAAGAACCTGAGCGCCAGCATTCTGAGGCTAGCACAGCGTCTCCAGGATGTTGTCAGAGACCCATGCTCCACTCTGCTCACCACTCTAGCCCTAGGGCAAAAGCCTGCCTCCGTGATCCAATACAGCTGCTAGAGTTCCAGCCATCACATATCAGTTCAAAGGAGCAGGATGGAGAAAAGACCAGAGAAAGGCACTCACTATACTTTACTGTGACATCCTAGCTGAACACAACACCTCCTCTTATACCTAACAGACAAAAGCCTCTCCTGTGAAGGCTGGAAATGTCTGAGATGGGCACTGGCCACCAGCTAAAACCCAGTTGTTTCTGAGGTATTGAGATGGGCAACTAGCTGTTTCTGCTTGAACTAATCACTCAATGATGGCAATAAGGAAAACCAACTTTCTGTGTGTCCAGGCACTGTGTTAAATACATCGTGACAGTATCTTGTTCCACCTTCACAATTCTATGAGAAATTGTTATTTTTGTAGATGGAAAAAGACAAAAACAATAAACTGGGGCTTGCAGAGGTTGGTTAATGTACCTGATGTCACATAACTAGAAGGGAATGGAGCAGAATTTCACCAAGGCAGTGTAGCCATGCTTCTCAGATACAAGTGTTGGTGGAGGAGATGAAAGAAGCATAACAACAGGCAGTTTACATCGGTTCATTAGCAGGAATACGGTAACATTGCTTTTGCCATCACTTAATAAGCACCCCCACCCACTCCAGACGGCTGGCTCGTGCTAAGACTGCATTTTCAGTCCATACGACAGGTCTGCAGTGGCACCTGCACATTCAGCTCGGGCCTAATGCAAGGGAGGACCCGGGGTTTATGGGGCCTGAAGCTTGTACCATTTAGGATCTCCCCTAAAGAAAAAAAAAAAATTATCAATAAAGTATTAGGTAGCAGGCTTTGGAAAGCCCAGCAGCCAGGGGCCCTGATGCTTGAGTGTCTTTGGCGTCACAGGAAATCTGCCTCCGGCCCAGCGCTTCCCTCCCGGGCACTGAGCAGGCGGCGTGGGGCACAGGCGCGGGTGACCGCAGTCAGGCCCTCACACCGCTTCCTCCAGAAGAGATGAGGGAGATGACAGGAGCCCAGGTAGCTGGTCAGGAGCCCCGTCTACTCTGCTCCTACCCCCACCACGTCGAAACTCCCGAGGCATGTCAGGGTACCCTGGGTCTTCCGGGATCCAAAGCATATGTCCACTAGGTTCCTATGAGCAGACACGGTGGAGTCCAGTGGATCTATATTTAGAATGAGACTTGCTCAAAAAGCACAAAGTGGTTCTGCGCCAGGGCTCCTTGTCTCTATCCTACACTGTCTCTAATTTTACCAGATTTTCAATTTCCAAAGGGGTGTGACTTGCACACAAATATATAGCAGGAGACAGGTAGGAATCTAGCAATGAAATTTTGAGAGGAATAAAACTCTACTACAGGAAAGCAAGCAGGCTATCCAGAGGAAAAGATGGAATGCTCTATTTTACCAATTGTAGCATGCCTTGACTGTAAAACCCACCATTATTTTGTGTCGCCAAGAAAAAAAAAGTCTATTAAAAGATGCCATCAACTGTAAGATGCATCAACTGTAAGATGCCATCAACTGTAAGATGCATCCTTTCAGATGTTAAAATAAGATCAAAAAAGTACATTTGTACAACTGATGGACTGCAATATCCAGGCAGGCAGCACCAGGCAACAGGCTAAGGAGCTTGAGCTCCCAGGGGAAGGGTGAGCTTCTTCCATGATTTATCTCACAGACGCCCCAGAGCTCCAAGTGCCTGGGGTTCTGTTCCTCTGCCAGATTCAGATTTGATGCTACTTATTAATAAGAGTACACTTCACCCATAAACTAATCCTTGTGGCCAAGGGAATGGTGTTGATTTGGGAGACCTGGGTCATGTGTACCCAGCGGAAGGTCACCCAAATAGGATGGCTGCAAAATGTGGGAGACAGACCAAAGCATATGTCCGCCAGGTTATTCCGAGCAGACACAATGGACTCCAACGGATCTGTATTTAGAACTAAACTTAAATATCATGCAATACAGATGGGGCAGAAGAGTTGATATGTCAAGAAAAATAAAACTCAAAAGACTTGCCCATTTCCTCAAAAGCACTTTCTTGCTGTTACGTAGGTCTCTAAGAAGCATGCTAATTCTTCTATCACTTCCCATTATTGAATGTCATAGCAAGCAGCAAGTTAGTGCCTTTACTAGTAGGTGTATCAATGAGTTTTAAATGTCAGAGAATTTCTATCTAAAAGGAAAGCCTGTTTTTAAGCATCTGGAAGTTGTTGAAAACATCTCAATTATTCATTATGCTGAATTACAGTCACCAAGAGCACAAAGCGAAATGATTCTCATAATCCAACCATATTCCTATCACCTTCCACTCAAGTAGTCATCACGTATCAGGTGCAGCTAAGAGCTAATCATTTTCTCCGGGACATAAATAATTCCCTAAGGACAAGACATCACAGACGAGTATTTCTCATTACCACATTTCCGCAGCTCGCTTTGTCCAGTTACATTCAACATTGGGCATGAGTCCATGTCTAAAACTGGGTAAAATATTTTGATGGTTTCCAAACACCATTACTTGATAGGGGTGGGAGTGGAAATATGGGCCCTATCTTCCACGGCACCACATTGGGCACAAACATGCACACAGCAGTTTCTGTTTGCATGCTTTGGAATGCAGGGCAGAGGAACCGTTTAGTTTAGTTACTATTCATAAAAGACATGCAATGCAAAGATAAAAACAGATCCCCTGGTTAACACTGTTCATTTTGATTAAAAAAAAAAATAAGACTGTCCATCTGGGGAGAAGGTTAAGGAATTCAGGGTACTTTGGTGGTGGTGGTGTCTTTAAATTTTAAAAAGGAAAGATGTAGTTTGCTAGGACTGTAACAAGCCCCACAGGCAGGGTGGGGCTTAAACAGAAAATTATGTCCTCAGTTTCTGGAGGCTGGAAGTCCAAGATAAAGGTGTTTGCAGGGTGGATTTCCCTCAGAGGCCTCACTCCCTGGCTTGTCGATGGTCATCTTGTCTTCACATGGTCTTCTCTTTATGTATGTGTGTCTGAATCTCTCCTTATAAGGGCACCAGTCACATTGGATGGGGGCCAACTCATGACTTCATTTCATCTTAGTTACCTCCTTAAAGACCCTATCTCCAAATACAGTCATATTCTGAGGTTGGGGGAAGCGGGTGGTGGTTAGGATTTTATCACAAAAATTTTATCACCCCCATAACAGATGGAGGTGATTAGAAACTTGGTTTCCTTAGGTTAAGCAATTCAGAGGAGACAAGAGCGCAAGAGGCAGATTTCTGTATTTAGCTCTTTAGTTTTGGTATAGAAATAGTTTATGATTAGTGACTCAGTATTGACTGCTGTGCTTTTTGAGATTTTGTGCTCTCTCTTTTTTTTAATTCTCACCCGAGGATATTTTTTCCATTGCTTTTCAGAGAGAGTGAAAGGGAAAGAGAGAAAAAAACATCAATGTGAGAGACACATGGATTGGTTGCCTCCTGTGCACACCCCAACCAGGGCTGGGGACGAGCCTGCCACCAAGGCACATGCCCTTGGCCGGAATCGAACCTGGGACTCTTCAGTCCGAGGGCCTACGCTCTAACCACTGAGCCAAAACGGCCAGGGCAATTTTGTGGTCTTTTAACCATTATTCTAAATATACATTGCTTAAGAGTGATTAATAATTAAGATGTAACCTTTTTGCCTTAGCCGGCTTGGCTCAGTGGTCGGAGCGTCGGCCCTCACGCGGACTGAAGGGTCCCAGGTTCGATTCTGACCGAGGGCAGGTACCTTGGTTGCAGGCTCGATCCCCACCCCGGTCAGGGCCCATGCGGGGAGGCAAGCAATCCATGTGTCTCTCTCACATCCATGTCTCTCTCCCTCCCTCCCATCTCTCTGAAAAGCAATGGGAAAAATATCCTCAAGTGAGGATTAAAAAAAAAAAATGTAACCTCTCCAAATTTTCATTGAAAACACAGAAGTGCCATCTCATATTTTAAAGAGATTTGAGTTTGGCACGCAGGAAGCCATTTCCTTCAAGAGGCTCTTATTCTGTTCCACGAACAGCTTAAAGGGGAAACGAGGTTCTTCCTTCTAGGCCAGAGGTGGGGAACATCCAGCCCGAGGGCTGTATATGGCCTATGAAATCATTTGATCTGGCCCTGCCAAGGAAAATGCAGGCAGGACTCAACATTCAATAAATCTAGGAGCTTTTTCACAGATAATTTTTAAGTTGATAATTTTATATGGCCTGCAAATGGTATTATAAATATCCAAATGGCCCTTGGCAGAAAAAATGTTCCCCAACCCTGTCCTAGGCAATGTCTGATCCCTGGGGAAAGCACAGGGTTGGTACAATGTGAAAACTACAAAAAGCTCAATTTAAAAATTAAAGACATTCTCAAACCCAGCTCTTACATGGAAAATAAACCCTCCAGGTGCACTGTTTTCAGTTTGGTTAAAACTACTTGTAGATTTCTGCTTAGAATGGTATAAATTCAAAAGACCAGAGAGACTATCAATGGGTGAATGATAGCAACAAAGGAAACTGCAGAAAGGAGCAGGGCTGAGAAAGCTGAGTATCAAGGGCATGCAAAAGAGGTTCTCACCAGGTTATATAGCAAACCCTGGCAATTAGAGGTGCTAGATACTGGGGAAAACTGGGTGAGGCCTGGAATGGAAAACAGGGACACTGCTAAAACTGGTGACCACCACTCCACACCTTGGCAGAAGGCTGAAAGTTTATTTTGTGGACTCATGTTGGTTTAGTTTCCCCAGCCAGGGGGCATTAGGTACAAGAGAGCATGAACGAGAGGCACTGAACTGAGGACAGGTGGGTTAATTAAAATCTGCACACTGAGCGTTGAGGAAACAGTATACTGGCTGCCAGGTAGACTTCTCTCTGGAGGTGATGAATGGCCCCAACAAAAGGCTTACAGATCCTGACATCTGGAGGGCTCCAGTGAAATAGCAGAATCCACAGTCACCTGGGCAATGAACAGTCAACAGTGGAGAATAGGTTGGGCCTGCCCCCTTTCTCATCAGTTTTTAGTATATAAGGAGAGTCAAAGATCTCCAAGAAAGCCTCAAACTTAAGGGAGAGACCAAAATAAACAGAGCCGAAAACAGAAGAGACAAAGTAAAACAAATGAATGCAAAATATATAACATCCCCAGAGACATAAAGACATTTCATCCAAGAAATTACCAAACAAAAAACTCTTCAATGGAAGGCCTGGAAACATCTCACCCAGAAAAGCAAAACAAAAAGCCAAAGAACTGAAAAAGAGAACTAGAGGATTGAACCAGCATTCAAAATCTCAATAACAGGAGTTTCAAAAAGAAAGATTTGAGAAAACCAGGGCAGGGGATCAGAGAAACAATACAAATACAGCTCCCAGAATGAAAAGGCTTTGTTTTTCTGACTAAAACAGTTCAACAAGTGTCAGCATGAAGAATGACAGACAGACATACACAACAAATACCAGTTTGTGTGAACCTGAAATATAAAGCAGTTGGGGATTTTTAAAAGTCCTGTGACCTTTCAGAAGCACCCCCTGCCCATCACCAAGGCCACATACAAAAGACTGGAGGATTAGGATGGCATTGGACTTTCACAGAAAATTCTGCAAGCCAAAGAAAATAATGGCCAATGCCTTCCAAATTTTGAGGCAAAATTAATTTCTATATCCAGCTAAACTAGGCACCCAGGTATGAAAGTGCAGAATAGAGACATTCTGACTTGCAAGGTCTTTAATATTTTGCCTCATAGTCATTTCTCAGGAAGCAACTAGAGATTCAAAAGAGGTGTTAACTTAATTAAACAACTGATCCATTGAACAGCAGCAGCAACAACAAAAGGTGTTCAGCAAGAAAAAGAAATGCACGGGTCCTAGATTGGACTTTCCATAGCAGAAATGAAGGGAAGGCCCAGATAATGATGGTGGTTGTGGTAGGACATCCAGAAAGCCAGCTGGCCCCAGGAAGGGCGTCTGAAGAAAATATGCTAGTTGAGTTGTTGTGTTGAATAGTGTGGAGATTAGTATTTAGTCAGGTCAGCACACTTTTTGCTGCAAGTTTCTAAAGATCCAATTCACAATGGCCTGAATGATAAATGGGAGTTTATTCCCTCGCATAACTGGAAGTCCAGGAGGAGGCAGCTCCAGGAGTTGATTTGTTCAGCAGTTCAACATCACCAAAGTTCCAGATTCTTCTTACCTGTTGCTACTCAACCATCCTCTGCATGTTTTTTATCTTCTCAAGACTGCAAGACACTGCGTGCCACAGCTCTAAGCATCTGATGTGCACACACCGAAGTCGGCACAGGGAAGGGACTCTCTTCCAATTTTGATAAAAAGTTTGTGAAAAATAGTAATAGGAATGTAGTAGAAACTGAACTAAATGAAAATAAATGAGGGAACTATTAATTACAGGGAAAATAAAATGGTTTAGGAAATGTAATGAGAGTTTATCAGTTATTTCAGTATTCAACAATTTACATCAGTATAACCATATAAACTCTAAACACTGCTTTATCAAAAATGATGCAATTCTATTGGGAACATGGAGAGAAAAAAGTGGGGGAGGAGTGGTGGTGAAGTCTTAATCTGTATTTTCCCATAATACGAAGTCAAAAGAAAATACCTAAACTGAGATAAAACAACAAAACAAAACAAAAACAAAACGCACCAAAAACTATATATTTAAAAATTTAGCAGACCTAAAAGACTTGGAGGTAGTTGCTTCTGGGAAGGCCAGACAGGAGTGAGGAGTAGCGCAGGGCAGGATTGCTGCTTTTATTATACGCTTTGTAGTACTCTAATTTTTAAACTTCTGTATATTATTTTTTTAGTCTCATAGATGGAAATAGTAGGGTTCCCCGCCTCTTTCTGAATGGGCCCTTTACATGGAAAACAAATTCACAATGTATTAGTCAAACAAAAGTAAGCTCTGATGTTGCCTCTTGGATTCACCTCCTACCCTCATCCCCAGTTACCCCCGCTGTCCCACCTCCATCTTTAGACCCGGCTGGGTGGCAGGGATACGGTGTCAGGAGTTAGGGTGGAGTGGGGGAAATCCATGCCAAAGGGAATTACAGACATATCAGCTCCTTTGCTCTTTGGGCAGGGCTCAATATTCCAGGCAGGAGAAGGTAGCAGGTGGAGTCCTGGTAGCTTGAATGTTGGGAGTGGTCCTGGGACCCTGTAGCCTGGTCAGGAAAGGCACTGCAGTTCTCCAGCAACTGTAGTTATAGCGACACACCGCAGTGGGTCTCATGTTATAGCAGGTTCTTAGAGAAAGCACCAAGGCTTGATATCTAAAGTAGTCAGGGCAGGGCTACATGAGCCTGAAAGATCTACCAAACCTTCCAAGTTTTATTGCTAAAAGCCAAGTGCAGTTATAAAATTCAAACATCCTACTTGAATTTAAGTTAAAACTTTTGCACTGTTAACAAATTAGCATCTCCTTCCTAACTAAACCCTATAGGCTTCAACTACTTTAGGACCAGTCCCAATGAAGAAAATCTCATCAAAAGGAGCTATTTACCTGGAAAGCCCAGATCCAAAGATAGGCAGATTTCCCCAGTGACCTTGACCTTAACACTGCTACCCACTGTGATTCCCCTAATTCACCTAGCACATTTCTCCCTATTAGCCCTAATTTCGAGTAGCTTTCAAACAAAATCTAACATGGAACCCAATCCACAAGGCAGCTAGGAATGCAGCTGCCCTGGTTGCCAGGGTATCCTCCCACCCTGCATCCATCAGGGCCCTAACACTTCCTGAAGTTCAGTTCACAACCATTAAGTTCCACCTCACTGCTCCCACCAAAAACTCTCTTCAGCTCTTTGTTTCCACACCCTGCTTTCCTGTGAAGTCCTCTCAAGTCCCACCTCCCCCCGATGAAGCCTTCTCGGACTACTGCTCACAGAAGGTGTCTTTCCCTGAATAACTCACGCAAGCACTTTATATGTGTTTGGCTGGCCCCACTGCATATGACCATTATACCTTATACATCACCACCTCACTGACTGACTTACTACTCAAGATGATAAAGAAGATGGCTGGAATTTTTGTAAAAAAGAGCATTTTTAGAAAGCATTTTATATATAAATTCTTATACAAAGAAGAATATACAGAGCACTCAAAGTGCCAGTGAGGTGGACCCCTAGGCCTTCTTTCCACTCTGGGAAAACAGATCAGAAGAGAAACAATGATTCCATCTCATTAGTTGTTTCCATCTAGACAGACAGTTTTTCAAGTAGCATTTCTACTCCTTTGCTGGTGTTCTTGTTTTTCTCCAACGTGGGAATCAGGCTTTTCAGTCCAGCTTTGACTGTGTTCCCAACTTCTTGATTGGAACTCTGGAGAAGGCTGAAGAGAGAAGATAAACTAAATTTAATAAAAATCCCTAGATCGTCTGCAAGTGCTACCTGCATCCACAGTATACAAAAATTTATTGACTTGTGAGACAAGTCTTATAACTATAAATATATGTTTCATCAGATAAATAACAGGGGCTAGTAGCCTATATTCTAAAACCACATAAATAAAAACCATTTCATAATCTTGCTGATGGAGTCACTCAAGCAAAAGTAGGAACAACTCTGTTCCATACAGAATGGGCCCTACTTTCACTTTGACTATTTTAGGACTAATACCCTGCCTTAATTTACTACGTGATTCTGTCTTCCCTTCTCCACCTAAACTCAGGAGCACAAACCCAGGGTTTTTCTCCATGGCACCACATGTACAGAACAGATGGCCAAGAGAACTCATCGGGCAACTGAATTCACATGGACGAACAGGTGCGCAGAGAGGAAAGGGGGGGCTGTGAAGGGAAGCAGTTAGTGGCCTTCTTACTGAACTCTGCAGCTAAAACATTTAGTGAAGAGGGAAGAGCTTCACCTTGGCGCTTAGCTGCCTACATCTGAAACCTGCCTCTGCCACTCAGTAACTGTACAGCCAAGAGCATGCTACTTAAATTCTTGACCTATAAAGTGGGATCAACAACAGAATCCACATTCTTCCTCACAGTGCTGTTTTGGGGGTCAAATGATCTTGTATGTAAAGCACCTAACCAGAGCCCTACACTCAGAAAGCTCTCAATTAGTGTGAGCCCTTAAGCAAAATGAGGTTAGCTCGGCTTTCGGAGACCTTCTGGAGTGCTCCCAACAGTGATCAGAGCCCTGGCGGCCGGCTACAAGGAGGCCCTTCTCTTTACGCAGGGGCTGGGACTCAGGCAATTTGACAGCACCAGGACACCAGGGCTGAATTTCCTGTTCTCCCCCCATTTCTGCAGGACATTTAAACGTAGACTTCTGAAACATGTTCTTGGCACTTTTTAAAGCGCCTGGTCCCAGTAACTTTTGTGAGGTCCAGAAAGAGGATAAGTAGCAGCCCCAAGCAGCACTACCCCGCTCATGGGGCACAGCAGCAAGTTCTGCGTCCCACCCACGAAGTCGAAAAGTAAAGTCCCTTTTAATAGATCCGTGACTCACGAGGCCATTTTATCTTATATACTTTGGCTAAGCACACCATCACATAATGCATAACAGTAATAAAAGTTGATATTTATTGAACATGTGTATTGGGCATAATGCTAAGTATTTTATATGTATCATCTCATTTAGTTTTTTTCATAACACAGGATTATTATTAATCTCATTTTATCATCAAGGAAATTAAGACTCAGAAAAGCTGAATAACTTGCTCAAGGCCACATAGTGAGTTGGGACTAGAACCCAGGCAGTTTGTCTAGAGCTCATGCTTTTAAGTGCTAAACAATTCTGCTTCCCTGAGTTATTTTTCAGAATGCACACAAGGCCAATTTTCTTTTTCAGCCAGAATGCTTTTTCAGTTAATATAAAAAAGACTTAGGAAAAAAACTGCAAGGGTTTGAAGTAAAATATAAACAAGCAGAGAATTTTACCAAATAAGTCAAGCACATGACAATATTCTAAAAACCAAACAGAAATGATTGCTGCATTAATTAATTATTGGGTAATCTACAGTCCAACTTCCCTTCAGAATCCCAAATGTTTCATGTGCTCCTGCTCCAATTCTAAGTAGTATTCCATAATAACAATACAGCATCCCTCATATATTTGAAACCCACTTACACACAGCTTTCACTGATGAGAAAACTCTATAAGCTAATTTTATGGCATTGCTGAAATTTTTAGTTAACTAAGTGTAATGAAAGAATGTGTCAGTAGGTGCTAACATTCCAAATGCCTGGTAAAGAAATTTATATCAAAAGAGTTCATGTTTCTGCTAACATATTCTGGGTATTAAACATCAACTGGAAAATTAACTAATTTTAACGAGAAATGAATAAAATAATCTGTAACACCCATGTTTGGAGATACTGATATACCTGAAAAAAAGAAATGTTCATATGGAATGTGTATGTTTGTAAGTATATGTTTTCCAAATCAAATTATATACTGAACAAACACATAACATTTACAAACACTACAGATGAAACTGCATAATATTTGCATGTGAAATACTGAGGGAAATTCAAACTAAGATTGGTATCTGTTTTCCAAACCTCTGTAACACAGCAAGGAAAAAAATCAACAGTGATTGTTTCAACATAACTCACAAACCTATTTTTAAATGAATGTTCTTAATAGAAGGTTTCATCTGGGAATAGAATGCATGGAAATTTCAGAGACCAGTAAATTATAAACTCAACATACTGTGCCCAGAGAACAATATGCAAGTTAAGTATATGCCTCAATTCACAAATCATCATATTTCTATCCATTTTAATTAGAAATAAACAATTCATGCGCAGACTTCAGAAGCAAATGCTTCCTAAAGCCTTTTAGAATAGTAGAAAACAATGAATGAAAATTACATGTAAATTCAGCACAATTGAAAAAATAACTCACTGTTCTCATAGGGACAAGGCTAATTCATTAAAAATAATACAAATACATTTTGGTCAAAAGCATAAATGTGTAGAAACAATCACATGATTCCTTTGACTGTCAAAATTTTATGATTCTTGACATCAAAAAGAGGGCAGATGAAAAAAACTGTGAGGATTGACTGAAGAGTTATAGCTGCTTTCTACTATTTGGTACACTCGTCTAGATCATAAGTGACTGAGAGTAACCCTGGACTATGGGGAACAAATGCTGGAACAGAGAAATAAATGTGAGAAGTCTGTTGCATAAACAAGAACTCAGGATGGCGACCCGAGGAGAGAAAGGCACTCATGACACATACCTAGAAAGAATAATGGCACCTCGATTTACCCTGGTCCAGGACCTCAGGTTCTTCATGCCAACATGCTCCACAAGTATTTTTGCAAAACAACCTGTAAAATATATTGAAACTTAGTGAACATAATATACCAAGATTTAAACTCCCATCTCCCTCTCTGCTGCCCTTAAATCTGTGAGTATGTTTTAATAAAAAAGCTAATAAAAAGAGTTCTCACCCAAACTCCCTTAACACTAAAAATTCCCATTCAGGATTATATAATGTATTTTTATAGTATAGCCATTTCTTTCAAATCTGGTCCAAATCTTAAGCTATGCTTAGCAGTATTTATTCAAGAGAAACAATGAATTCTTATAAAACACTCTCGGTCATGTTTGCATTTCTTTGTACTACTGAAAGACTTAACCCTGACCTGAAAGGTATTCAGGAAGTAAATTTATGACGGCAGCACCTTGGGTTTGAATGAAGTTAAATTTCCCCTCATGGAAAATGTTCACTCAAGAAGGTTCCGTGAACACTAGCGGTGCTTATACTTGGCAATTACTCTTTACGATACTAAATGTTCACCCATCTGAAACACCACTCATCTTTTGTTGTTATGGTATATCTGATTCTCAAGGTCTTGGTGTATTCACTGTGCTATCGAAGTGTAACTAAATCTTGGACAAAGGGGAACTTCTGAAGGCCAGAATTTAGTGCAAATGGAGACAGAGACAACCTATCTTGGAAGCAAGCATCTTAGGTAGGCACCATGTACAATTCATCGAAAGATACCCCAATGTAAAGGAGCCTTTAAAAGCCAAGACGCATATATGGCTATTTTGTTTTGCATGGCACATGCTAAGGAGAGAGAGATCAGCTAGTGAGGTGGATGGTGTTTTCCAAAGGTGACTACAACATCATATCTTGTATGCTCTTACAGAATATTGGCCCCCTCCCAATCTAGAGATAGAATCGATGTCTTCTACTTTTAAATCTCAGTGGGCCTTTATGACTCACTTAACAGGGAGGATATGATAATAAAAGTGATGTTAAATAATTCTGAGGCTAAACCATGAAAGAACCACACACCTACTTTGTTCTCTTAAAACTGAACCCACCATGTTGTAAGGAAGCCTAAGGGGCCAAGGGAGAGGAACAGAGGCTGTTGGCCTCAGCCACTGCCAGCCACTGTGAAAGTGGATATTCCAGCCCCTAGATGAGCAGCACTCTGGGCAGAGAAGAAACAAGCTCCACTAAACCCTAACCGAATTATTACTGTTTTGAAAACTATTGTTTTGAGGTAACTTGTTACACAGCAACAGATACCCAAGGCAGCTAGTCATACTCGTGTTGCTACATGAAAATGATAAAAATCTCAGGCCCAAGCAGGCATGTTTTAGGGCTGCCAGCACATTTTAATTAAGAAGAAAAATCACTAGAAAGTTTCTGGACTTTAAAAGTCAGTCAATCAACTTTTCTGACATAAACTCAGCTCAAATGTGCACCAACATTTTTAATGAAAAAGATGATTCAGTACATTGTTTTTTCTTTAAAATATAAGAAGCTATCTCTTCCACAAAAAATTTAGTGAAAATAGCTCCAAGATTCTATTCTCAAAGGTAGAGTGAGAAGTGACAGCTCTGCTGGACACTGACTGCCTTACTAGCCATTAGAACTGCAACTTGCCTAAAGACACACATTTACAATCTGTCACTTTTTTTTCCAGATACAGTAATAGAAAGTCTAGACTACTCAAGTGGGGGGAAATCTCTCTAGTGGCTAAAATACCAGATGGAGTTGAATTTAGTAAGAGAAGGTCTGGTCAAAGACAGGACTGAGAAGGAAATGGTATGCAACTTTTCAATTAGATAAAAGATCTGTTCTCCCCTTGAGAGCTGAGTTTCTACAGAGCAGCTATGAGGTTTCTGAAAAAAACAATAAATGCCAAGGACTGGCTTGCTCTTTGGTCACATGTATTTCAATGCCAAATAGGCACCAGTTCAAAATTCTCTGATAAGGATAATTTTCTTCTGCCTGTCCCTTCTTCAACACTAGACATAAATATCATACCTTTCAACTGGGGTCATGATACTAACACATGGGCCCCCTACTGTAGTGCTCTCATCATCCTCAAGGAATAGAATGGCGTTTTAGAAAACTAGCGAAGCTCAGTCAGAATTCTGAAGTAGCAGAGACAAGAGGACAAGAGTGAGGGAGGGTGGGAAAGAGAAAAAAAAACCTAAAGGATTCTAGGACACAAATCTCTAGCATTTACTAAAGCAGTACTTGCAACCACTAAATCATTTCTTAGTCACAGACATTATTTCTGAACACTCAACAAACTCCCTTGAACTTGTATGGCTGACATCAAATTTAGGGACTCCAAGAATTACTGAAATTTCACACAGGCTACAACAAAAGGTCAAGTTTAACAACCTACCTTCTCTCCCATTTTCTTTCATCTTTTTATCTTGCTCTATTAACCACTTCAGCACAAGATGTCCTGCAGGATGTTCTGCAATGTGAAGCTATGAGGGGTCAAGAACACATTAATTTACAAGCTGTTTTCATCCATGCCTTGGCCCACAAGCCATCCTGTATCAATACAGACAAGGATTCAGCAAAGCTGAAAGTTTCATGGGCTTAAAAGATCTTTATTTAGAATGACCATTATACCTGGAGGTCTATTCTAATTCAAGACTAAAATGAAAACAGTTGTTCAAGGCAACACAGCCACTGAGAACTAGTTTAGGCTTGGCCTCATGAGTTCCGGTTTAAAAAGCCCCACAATGTTCATCCTGAGATCATGCTCACCACTTTTCAGACTGCAATATGCAGTTCTGAGGTACAGATACACCTATGGAACAGAACACTACAGCAGAAACATTAAAACCTAATGCTGAATGTTTACACATGTGTGACTACTTCCCTGCCCCAGGGAAGTTTTCTTGGGAATAGGATGGCTCCAGCTTATAATACCATAGGACCTATAGTTTTTTTTCATAGCACTTATCTCAATATGAAATGATCATTTTTATTTAAATAGTATGTTATGTTCATGTTCACCAAAATGGTAACTTAAAGATGGTAGGGGAAAGGGGGGGCAGCACTGACTCAAATGCCTAACACAGATCAGGTACACAATTGAATAAACTTGAATAAAATGAAAGGCAGAATAACATAAGACCCAAATAATATAGGCAGGACCTATCAGAAAGAGCAAAGACTTTTTAATAAGGGGATTAGGGAAGATGTCACAGAAGATTCTAGGGACCCTGAAGGATGAGTAAAGCTTTCTACATGGAGAGCATAGGAACACAGAGATATGGGCAACACTCAAGACTAAGGGAAAAGGCATGTACAAATAGAGAGAGGTTCAAAAGTCGACAGCAAATTCAAAACAGAATTAAGAGCATAGAATTTACTAGAAAGACAGCTTGGGGCTGTCATGGACAATAGAGACACATTAAAAGGATTTTCTTTTTACTCCTGGAGTCACTGCAAGACAGCATTTCAACAGCACTGCATTTTGAATTCAATTTTCAAATGCACTGTTGGTATGCAGTGAGTTAATTATCACTGAACTCCTCTTCGCAGCTGCTGCAGCTTCCTTGCTTGTCTTATAATAGCACATTACCTCTCCATCCTTGCCACCAGGATGCAGCTCTGCTGCTGCCAAGCTGGCGATGGCATTCATGGCAGGCTGAACGTCTCCAATGGCAGCTCCCAGAATGCAAGGCACCAACACACACGCAGACTTATCTAGCACCATTTCTTGGGCGTGACCTTGCAGGTAGCTTAACAGAGCTGGAGAGACTGATTCTAAGAGCTCTCGGCGGCGGATCTCTGTATCTTTCTTACTGTTGGAACAGGTTGAATGAGTCATAAGATAAATGGCAAAGGAAATATGGTGATCGTATTTCTACAAAAACCTCTAAGGGTTTACAACAGTCTCTGTCACATGCTATTGTAATTGCCTATATCTTTCTATTATGCATGAGGGTGGGGTATCTCTTTCATGTTTGTGTCCCCAGGATGTGACTAATGCCTGGCACAAAACAAGTATTCGATAAGCGAAGCTTGCCTCATGTAATAAAAAAAACCCCAAACAATCCAAAACATCTTTCAAGACAAACAAAATATCTTTCAAGACGAACATGTTTATATAATTTTATGGGTTCTACTCTCTAGAGTACTCAATTATGTGGTATCAGTAGCTTTAAAAATAAAGCAAAACCAAAACAAATCACACACCTAAGTGCCTACTACATGCAAGGGGCTCACAGGCATTCTTTTGGCACAATGCTTCTATTTCCTCTTCAAGATAAAAACAACTTCAGGTTTAAAAATAGAATTCACGTTTTGAATTTTAGAGAGAGGGAGTATGAGAAGGGGTGTGCATGCATAAGTAGAATTCTGGAAGCATGCACTACTGAAGTTAATAAATCAGAAGACCAAGGGCACAAGCCATTCTCCTGTTCTTACCTGTGTGCATTTCCATCTCCTTTCTGCAGAACTTCAATGATTTCTCGTACTATATGTGCAGGATCTCGGGGGCTTAGTAGGTACAACAGCACCTTCCTTCCATATTTGTCATTTAATATGTTAGGCAAGGAACTAATAATTTCCTGTAAAATTATAGAAACAAAAAATGAACCTGTATGCTTAAAGGATGTTTGGAATCTGAATGGCAAAGAAAGATATACACTTAACTATTTTCCCCAACATACTTAACGAAAAATGTGGAGCTAGTTGTGAAATTGTCTCATTAAAGCACAAACTGATTTATACTCAGAACATAGAATGAATTCTCTATTGTGACTAGCATTACTGAAAAATCCATTTATATAACTGACCAAGCTCAAAGAGACTTAAAAAATATTTAAAGCCGTTATCTTCATTCACTATATAACCGATACTTCTTAGGCCACCATTACCAGCGACATAGCTTGCTGGGGTCACTGAGCAGATCAGTTAATTTGCAGCTGCACTTAGGTGTAGCATCAGCGTCGATGAAGAAGACTCTTACTAGAATTTCCCCACTGAGATAGATGTATGTGAAGGGAGATAAAGAAACTGTTAAACAGAGCAAATGGATAAAGGCTTTTAAAGTTAGGCTGGTTAGTCATGGCAAATGAAGGCTATTTAGGTATAGCAATGGAAACAAAAAGAGGGGGAAGGGAAACATGCAGAAAGACTCTAGGAGCAGTTACAAATAACTACACTCTATTACAATTTCAATCAACTTACCCAAAAAAGTAACCACCTTTTCTAGTTGTATGAATTTAAGAAACAAAGGGAATGTCATCCCTGCCCCAGCTAGGCTCCTGTGTAAATTTGCTGATTTTTCCAATGAACGAAAATTCACTGTTTAAATTCCTCTAATCTTTTTTTTTTTTTTTAAATATATCTTTATTGATTTCAGAGAGACGAAGGGAGAGGGAGAGAGAGAGACAGAAACATCAATGATGAGAGAGAGTCATTGACCGGCTGCCTCCTGCATGCCCCCACTGGGGACTAAGCGAGCAACCCGGGCATGTGCCCTGACCCGGAATGGAACCGTGACCTCCTGGATCACAGGTAGATGCTCAACTGCTGAGCCACACCCGGCCGGGCTAAATTCCTCTGATCTTAATAGAGAATACACAGCAGAAAAATCATCAGGCATTTGCCCCTCTAACATTCCTATTTCATGCAACAAACCTAATAGATACTCAAAGCCATGTATGCTTGCGCACCAGAGATTCTTCAGAACTGGCTGGGGCCATAGAAAGAATTCAGTGCAATCACCCAGGTTTACAGACAAAGAACCCAGAAAGACGAGAGGTGACTTTACCATAAGATGTAGAATGTCAGTGGCAGGACTCTGACTATTCTGGTCCCTAATTCCAACTCTAGTCTCTTTCAAAGAAAACGTACACTCTCTGTTAAGGAAAGGAATTCTCCATGAGATGATATACTCAGATCTGCTACTCTCTTAAGTGCCTATTTATTACTATGAGATTAATAATTTTAGGAATCAACCTAAAAATTAAGTCAGTCATCACTTCTCCCAAGAAGACACAAAAATGGCCAACAGATACAGGAGATGCCCAACTTCACTAGCTCTAGGAGAAATGCAAATCAAAACCAAAATGAGATACCATGTCACACCTGTAAGAATGGCTATTATCAACAAGATAGGTAATAACAAGTGTTGGAGAGGCTGTGGAGAAAAAAGAACCCTCATACCCTGCAGATGGGAATGTAAACTGGAATAGCCACTATAGAAAACAGTATGGCGGTTCCTCAGAAAATTAAGAAGAGAGCTACCATATGACCCAGCAACCCCTCTTCTGGGTATCTACCTGAAAAATTTGAAAACATTTATTCGTAAAGACATATGTACCCCTGTGTTCACCACAACATTATTCACGGTGGCCAGGACATGGAAACAATTGAAGTGCCCTTTGGCAGGTGACTGGATAAAGACGTGGTACATATGTACAATGGAACACTGCCCAGCCATAAGAAAAGATGAAACACTGCCATTTGCAACAACACGGATGGATCTTAAGAATATCATGCTAGCAAAGTAGATCAGGTGGAAAAAGTTAAGAACCATATGATTTCACTCACATGTGGGATACAAAATTGAAAGCAACATATGAACAAACTAGACAAACAAACAAGCAAAAACTCATAGACACAGACAACTGTATAGTGGTTACCAGATGGGAAGGGAGACAGGGGGATAGAAGAGTAAAAGGGGTTAAACATATGGTGATGAAAGGAGGCCTGACTCTGGGGGTGAACACATAATGCAATATACAGATATGTATCACAGAATTGTACACTTAAAACCCATATAATTTTATTAACCACTGTCACCCCAATACATTTATTTAAAAAAATAAAATAATTTTAAGACAAGAAAAAAAATTAAGGCAGTCACCAACCATGGGATCATGATACAGTAAAGTTCATGACCCCAAAGTTGATGATGCAACTCCAGATTCCAGACACATTTCTCTTTTTAAAGTCTCAAGCATCGCTCATTTTCTGCACAAAAGTATATTGTCCTTCCTATAATTAATTACAGCAGCTAACACTTACGTGCTCACCAGGAACCAGACCCTGTGCTGAGAGTGCTATGTCCATCACCTTAAATATTCCTTACATCATGACGACACAAGTACTACAGCTTACTTTCGTGTTACAAATAAGAAGCCCAAGGTCCAAACAAATAAGGTGAATTAAAGTAGATAAGTAAAGGCCACTCATCTAGGACATGGTCACCCCTTTCCATGACTCTAAGCCCCACTGTGCTCTTCTACCTTTGAAGAAGTTTAAGGCCATGTATAAAGGTTTTCCCCATAAACAGAAAGGTTTCCAGAGAACAGGTACAACAGAACTAACCCCCTCAAAAGTAATATAAATGTCAACCATCCAAGGAAAATGAACTTGAAATTTCAGTAAAAAGGGCAAGACAAAACAAAAATGTACACATCACAGAGGAGGGAGCTCTTTAGAAATTTCAAGGTAAACATGCCCCAAAGTAGACTCCACACAGGCATTTTTTAAAATCCTCTCAAGGACATGCTTTTATTGATTTTAGAGAAAGAGAAAGGGAGAGAAACATCGACCAGTTGCCTTCCACATGCACCCCAACCAGGGATTAAACCCGAAACCCGGGTATATGCCCTGACTGGAATCAAACTCGTGACCCTTTGGTATATGGGGGACGCTCCAACCGAACCACACTGGCCAGGGCTCAACATATGCATTTTTTATTATTTTCGTTCTTGGTGTAAGGAGCAGAAAGGGTGGCATGAGACCAGCACCATATTCCTCAGTGTACTCACTTTCTCTGTGGGTCCCACATTTAAGGACTGGGGCAATACACACAGACAAGGGCAGGAAAGGTTTTACCTTAACATGAGAGGCTTAAAGCCTCGTGCAAATACTACTCAAGGACTTTACTGCCTTTCAGTTTGTAATTAAGGAACTGAGAATCTAAAGTTATGTTCGTTTGAGTGTGAAATCACTTAATTCTCCCCCTTCATTCCAGCTTTCCTACTCTCAAAACCATATACCTAAAAGGAAACAGTATGACTGCTGTTATATTAGAGCACTAATTCATTTCTCTTTAAGCTGGGTTACACACAAAGAGGAGAGAAATTTCTAGAAAGGAGAACAACAAAGAGAACAATAACATGTAGAAACAGGTAAGAAGAACCAATCAACTATTGCAACTATTGATCAGCTCAAACAGTGTAGCCTTTGGCAAATCTTTTAACCTCTCCATACATCAGTTCCCTTATCTGTAAAAGGAAATGATGCCCTGGCCTGACTGTGGGCCATGACCAGAAGCAAATTAGAAAAGTCTGCCCAGCCGGGCGTGGCTCAGTGGTTGAGCGTCGATCTGGGATCCAGGAGATCGGGGTTCGATTCCCGGTCAGGGCACATGCCCGGGTTGCGGGCTCGATCAATGACTCTCTCATCATTGATGTTTCTATCTCTCTCTCCCTCTCCTTTCCTCTCTCTGAAATCAATAAAGATATATTTTTAAAAAAGAAAAAAAAAGTCACACTGCAAACTGAAAATAGCTATAAAGTAATATATCTTTACTGCACAATGCAACAGGCTTTGCAGTGATTGGGTGGGACGGTCACGTGACTCCCTCTAGATACACATTATGTGCAACATATCTGACAATCCAGCAATTTTGCTAAACAGACATACAAGAATGCTCACAGAATTATTTGGAACAGCAAAACGTAATGAGTTTTTGAAGTTTTTAAAATTATAAACAATCTAAATGTCCATCAACAGAAAGTGGAAAAATAAACTGCAGTATACTCATAGTAAAACACTATTTGGCGTTGGAAAATAAATGATTTAGAACAGGAGGGGGGCAAACAAAGTCCTGTGGGTCAACCTGCAGCCTGGTTTTGTAAATCCTACAAGATAAGAACGGCCTTTAAATTTTAAAGGACTGTTCAAGAATAAAAACAAAACAAACTGAGAACAGGCAACAGAGATCATATGTAGCCCACAAAGCCTAAAATACTATCTGGCCCTTTTCAAAAAGGCTTGCCAACCCCTGATGATAATTCCACAAACATAATAGCAAAAGAAAAAAGCAAGTTGCATGAGACAACCTACAAGATGTCATTTACATGGCATCTGTAAACATGCAAGATAGTACTATATACATCTACGTGTAGCAAAAGGGTAAGGAAATGCATACGAATAATAAATACAAAATTCATCACCATGGTTGTGGGGGGGTGGACATGCAATCGGGGATAGGTATGCAAAGGACCTGAACTTTAACTGTATTTGTGAAGTTTTACTTCTTTGTCAGATAGTAGGAGGCTGCATCCTCACTGTCTTATTCATTATACCTTTCTGTATAGAGATATTTCCTTTTCTGAGGAACACTGCTGTCAAAGCAGCTGCACCAAACCAACAATCCCAGGGTAAAATGGATCAAATTTTATAAGTATGTTTATTTTGGAAAGTAAAGTAGGTGGGAAACAGTGTGTATCCATTTTGAAAGGTGAGGGCTCAGCTGACCAGGCTGTCATTTTGACCTGGTATTTCAGGAAGTCTGATTACCCTGAAAAGAATTCTTAGCAACACTAAGCTTCCTTGTGTATTTTTTAAAAGAACTGCCTACTGCAACAGGTTTTCTGGTAAACGGGTGGGGAAAATGCAAAGGCAATTAGTGTTCCAGGATTTTATCACTGGCTACATAGTTTAATGATACACAGAACCTTTTGAGCATTTGTCAGTTAGAAGCAAGAGATCAGTAAATCAGGCCACTCTCAGAGAGCTGCCCTGAGCATGAGAAAGTCATCAGGAATGTGGGCTAAGTAGTGGTGGGAATCAATCTGATAAGCACAAGGAATTAAAACTGTTCCAACAGCAACTTTAAGTGGGATAAATCTTTGTAAAAAAATCTAGCAGACAAATTGTGGCAAATCCTGAAGGAAGTACGGCTTCTCTTGAAATCTATTTGGAAGTTATGCAAATTTTAGTTGTCCTGAAAATATTAAGCAAAAGCAATCTTTGAATAGCCCAGCCTGTTTCCATTTTCATGAAACAACTTTATTCATTAACAAATCTATGGCCTCACATCACTGTCACAGGAATGAAAAACAATCATTACTGATTGGGGTCAAAAGGGTAATAAAGTCACAAGGAATGTGTCAAAATACTTAGTTTGTGACATGAAAGTCTTGCCAAATGGTTTCTTCCCACAATCTTATCCCAAAGAAAGTCATTATAATCTTAAAATAGTCAAGGGAAAAGCTGGAAAATGACAGCAAGGGCATGAGAAATTCACACACACTAGGACCTACAGTTGGCATCTAAGAAAAATCTCCTTCCCCTCCACTAGCTGATACATTTTTTCCCCTACACTCAGTTCTACTGGTCCAGACAGGCTACAGAGAGAGCCACAGCACCGTCACATGCCAACAGGTAAAGTCTCTTTCTGAACATCCATCTGCTTCTCCCTGCAGATGCTGTGAAAGTAGCTTCTGTTACTTAGATTTCTCCAACGGCCTGTCCATGGTATCAAAGAGAAACTTTGTGTAATTTTCAGATGAGTATGTCTATACAGATTATGTGGTTTTTAAAATGTTTCCTGCAACCAATGTTGCAATTTCTTAACCCTACCCCTGCAACCTCTATTATATACCCAACACTACCTACATACTAGAAATCAAGGAACGGAAGAGAAGACCAGATTCAGAAGGCAATCACTGCAGAAACAAGGAAATGATTTCACAATGCAGTTTTTACTTTGGAGCAGTTCTTTCAAGAGAACAGCTCAATTTTCCTGAAGGCAAATTTAGGGTGAAATAAATTGCATTCAATTACTACCACTTTATGGTCATTATACTATGCTAAAAGGAATTGCTGAAATGTATAAAAGAAGCTAGTATTTTCATTTTAGTAATAATTTTTAATCTGAGTCTTAAAAACTTTCATGAAAGCTCTAGGAAGTATCACAATTGAGTGAGTTTTGTCAGTTTTTCTTCCCCAGCTCAATCAGGACAGATGTCCTGACAGACTGGGTGACTGTGTAGAGGTAGTTACTCCAATGGGAGAGAAAGGTCATGGATGTCCTCTGCTGGATGTGAACTCTTGAATAACTGAAGAATTACTATGTCAATGAATTTCTATGCAAATCTAAGCACTGCACTGCTACATTTTCATTTAGTATGTCATACGGTTTAAAAAGCCATGTTATCCTAATTCAACCATTCTTTTACATATTTAAAACAATATTAATTATTAATATGAAGCTGTAAGATTATGGCTTATACAGGAATAAAGCAAACCCCGAAACAAGACTTAATGAGTCAACTAATAACTAACAAAAGGCTTTCAAGAAGCAGATACTTCAAAGTCTTTACACATGTATGTGTGAAGTAACACAAACCCACAAATGATATATCGATTTAACTTAAATTCAAGACCATGAGAATTACTTACTGATATGAGAATCTGCTTCACGAGCTTAGTATCATCAATACAATCAAATGCGGCCAGTAAAACCAAGTGGGAGTATTGGCCCTGCAGAGATCAAAGCCAGGGAAAGTTAAAAAGACACAGCGCTCCCTCTCCCTTTCATGCAGCCCGCCCGTCCTCCATGAAGCTCACTAATCCTGTAGCCTGCCCAGCATTACACAAACCAGAGGGGTAAAAGCCACTCAAAGGGATTCTTACCAGGACTGACTGAATTATATTCTAGGTTGATATTAAAAAGAAAAACAGAAAAGCACATTCTTCAATATCAACTAACCCGAACTCAGTTTTTTTAACCAGGATATAATACTTTTCAAAAATAGGAACCCTGTTGATGAACAGCTACTAAAAAATTGAACTAAAAAAAATAAACAAACTCAATAGGTTAAAAAACACACCAAGAATATAAAACTATTATATAAACTCAGTTGTAATTATACACATACAAAACGTACATAATACATGTGCAGAGAAAACCCCAGAACACTGTAAAGTAACAGTCACCTCTAGGTTGGAGGATACAAATCTTTCACTTTGTCTGTGTATCGTCCCAAGTTCTTTAAAACAATCCTATACAATTAGACTAGTAGTACTAGGTGACTTTCACAACTGCCACCTCTTGAAATGACAGAATTGTTCTGTGATGCTGGTATTGTTCTGAAGAATTAAAGCAGCACTTTATGTTGGGGGAGGGGGAAGAGGAGGTAGGAGGAAGGGGGAGGAGGAAGGGGAAGGAGGAAAGGGAAGGAGGAGGGGGGAGGAAAAGGAAGAAGGGGAGGGGGAGGAGGAAGAAGGGGAAAAGAAGGAGGAGGAGGAGGAGGAGGGGGGAGAGGGGGGAGGAGGGGAAAGTGTTCTCAGAGTTCATGGTATATTCTTTTTGTATCCTAGATAGTATGAATCATTCTTTACTAAGAGGGGGGATTTGACTTTTTATAACCCCATTCAGAGCCAGGTCTGATGAATATGGCAGGTAACATTTCAATTAGACAAACTAGAGAAAAATAACAAAGGTCTAACATCTTTACTGTACAAAGACCAACAATCTACTAAAATGGGCAAAGAACATGAAGAGTCAGTTCATAGAAAAAGAGAAGTGCAAATGGCTTTACGCACATGAATTAATGCTCACTCATTAATTAAAGGTAATAATGAAAACAATAAAGTATCATTTCCCACCTATTCTATAGGCAGAAGTGAAACCCTTGATAATATACTAATTTGGCAAAGGTCTGGAGAAAAGCAGGTATACTTTTATGTCATTGGTGAGAATGTAAAGTAGTTCAACTTTTTTGAAGGGCAATTTACATCTAAAAAACTTAAAATGCATGTACCTTCTGATCCAGCAACTTTAGTTCTAGATTTATCTTACAGACATGCTCCCATGTATGCACAAAGGACATGCACTGGAACACTACTTGAAATGACAAAAAACTAGAAATTACCCAAGTGTCCAACAGTAGGGACTGGTTAAGTGGCTTATTGGAAGTCATATAATGAAATAGTATGAAGTCATCAAAAAAAGTGATGTGGGTAGATGTGCACATATTGAAATGAAATGACCTCCGAGATACTTTAAGTGAGGGAAGCAAAGAGGAGAACATCGTGCATCTAGTACACAGCACTGGTTTCTGATTTTCAAGTTCTATACCCAGGACATCTCTGGCTGAATACAGAAGCGGCTGTAACAGAATTTAAGTGAGAAATAGACAAGTCTACAATTACAGTTGGAGATTTTAACAGGCTTCTCTCATCCACTGGTAGAACTAAACAATGATAAATCAGTAAAGTCTCTGATGATCTGAACAACACTATCCACCACCCTGATCTAATCGGCATCTACAGAGTACTATACCCTATGACTCCACAAAACACATTCCTTTTAAGAAACTAAGATAGACCACACTAGGCCATAAAATAAGTCTTTATAAATTGAAAAGGACTGAAATAACAGAGTATGTCAAGAAACCCCCAATGTTTGGAAATTAAACTCTTCTAAATAAATCAAATCCATGGGTTGTATTAAACCCTTAGAAGCAACTCCTTGAGATAAAAATTACACTGCACTGTTAATGTCTTGTTACCATCAGAGCCTTGCAGGGATTAGTTTCTCGAAAAAATCTCATTATTACAAATAAACTATAAAGTTAAAACAATCTAATTTTATTACTTAAAATGTCTTTTACTATGAATACCTTTTAGAACTTTCTATTAACATCCTATTTTTATTCATTTCTAATTTAAAATATTCAAATTAAAATGTTATACAAAACGACTTATTTCATGGTGAATAATGAATCATATTCTCATACTCTGGAAATGGCTCACTAGAGAATCTTATTTCATTTTGTTACAGAAAGGTTAGCTACCTTTTAAGTGGTCTTACACTCTCTCCCTGGTCTCCAACCCTACAGAAGACAGGCATGTATACAATCACACAGCAGCGTATGTGCTCGAATTCATATTTACTGTACTAAGTATTCACCAGATGCTAGTAGTTCTCATTAGATTTTTCATAGGAAAAAGTTGTTGATATCACTAATTTTAGTTCTCCAGTAAATGAGAAGCTATAAAACATTAACATATAAAATAACTCAAAAAATTTTATAGTATTTGCTGCTACACATACCAGGTGGGCAAAAGTAAGTTTACAGTTGTGAGTACACAAAACAAGAGTTTCTTTTCCTTATGAACAACTGCAAAATTACTTTTGCCTCACCCAGCATTCTAGAAATACTATGGAAAACTACTTAGTATTTAAATACAAAGAAATACTATTTTTTGAGGTCATTAATGCCTCAGAAAAATTTTCTGCATTCTCTAATTTCACCAGGAAAGCTGTTAGAGCATCTCCAAAGGATTCCAAAGAACTCTAAGGCTTGACTAGAATTTATTCTAGGCAGTAATTTCCATGTTTAATATGACCTAACAAATTCATTAAGTAAGGTAGTAAATATCAGGTCTTCGAAAAATATCTAATAAAAATGGAAAAGTGTCACTATATAATGTTAAATGAATAAAGGAGAAATCTCATTTGCATAAATTTAATATATAAAATGCATGCATATGCATAGGAAAAGAATGTAATAAAACAATGAATAACTTCCTTGATAATTTTCTGAATTTTTCAAATTTTCCATAATAAACATAATTTCATTAAAAAGAATTAAAAGAAATATTATACTTACATTAGCCACCTTTTCAACATAAGTCTTCATTGTTTTCACAATCACTTTCCTGTCCTTAAAAAAGAAAAATTGTCCCAACTTTTAATTATAGATTAAAAGTATTTCATATGCAAAATTTTTATGTAATATTAAACTGTCATTGGAGTGGCATACTTTTCATTAGTGAAAATAGTTTTACAGCCAGAACAAAAAAACTGCAATATATTAGCCTTTTCAGAGCTATTAGAATCTTAAGACTTGTATGTGCTATCCATTCAGACATAAATACCAAACGATAAATTATCAGTCACAAGGCAAACCAAGTGAAATGGTCTCCTTTTATAGTGAGAACTGAGAGATCCCTCTTCCAATGCCTGAATTGTCTTCAAACACAGTCTACGGCATTCAATGCATATTTGTTGAATAGAAATTAAATTTGTATTAATTTAAAAAGTGGACAAAATATAACTGTCTTTTAAAGGCAGAATTATACTGTTCAAAGATATGGGAATCAGTTCTGTTAAACTTCTGTAATTAATATGGACTTTCACCTTTTCCCTCAAAGTACTTAACACACGTATAAGCAAATGTGTAACTGTTCACTATCTTCCCCATTAAGATCATTAAATGAGGAATCAGAGACTGACAGGTACCAAAGCTTCTGTAAGTGGGAGCCTAACATAAATATTGTAGTTATTTGCTTGACAGGTCCCTTCCCAAAAAATGACAACTCAAGTTTTTCATACTTTTTGAAAACTCCAGCAGAGAAGAAACACTAGGCCCAAAGAAGAGCACTTCCTATGAGGCCCTGAGGCACAACTTTGCAAAGATAAGCTGTTTATGCACAACAGGGTTAAGACCAAGGACGACAGCAAGTATAAGGACAGCAAGTCAAGCCCCGCACACTTACCTTGGGCGTGCCATGCCACAGGCAGTGCATGGCCACTCTGGCACCATCATGTGTGTGCGCCAGGTATACCACTGCTTCACGGATGGCTTCAATCATTTCCTGGGGAACAAATGCCATCAGGGCTTTGGTTTATTCTTTCTCTCTGCCTTTAAAAAAATCTATCTACTGGGGAGCAGTTAAGCACAAAGAATAAAAGTAGCAAACAATTTAACTTTTCATCTTGTAGCCAAGCACAGAGACACACATCTTTCTAAGAACATTCTTTTCCATCAAGAGTAGCAAATACTGCTGGCAAGCAATTTCTATTAAAATACCTGTCTATTTTATAAAATATATTTATATTAAAATTCAATGTCTATTCAAAGAAGAATATACATCTATAGTATATTCTAAATGATTTTTCAAGAAAAAGGAGGCTAGGAGGTGGCTACGGTAAGAAGGCAACAGAAAAGCCACATAAATAAAATGCTATTTCCTAAAAGAGACATGCATATAATGAGAACCAAAACATTAATTTGGCTGAAAAAGTATCTCCTTTTTAGTTTATCACCAGATTACTTCCATAAATCACAGTGACAATTAACCCTAGAAATACTAAATAACAGTTTCCTAATAAAATTAATCTCTATATTAGAATAGGTCCACACTATCAATGACCCTTTAATAAAAACTCAATTGTTAATTTCTTACAAGGTAGTTTAGCTTATTTTTAATCTTTATTCTTCATTGTCAATGCATATAATTTCTAAATTATATTTTAGAAGTCCAGCATACAGATGTGAGTTCCAGTAAACAACTGCAGGGCCCCATTTTAGTCCATTCCCACTTAAAAAAAAATTTATATTAAACAAATAAGTACAGGTCTCCTGCCAGGAGAGGAAGGTAGGTGCTTATTTTTATCAATAAGGAACAAGCAATTTCACCTTTAACTGTCCTACAACCCTTACCCAGGATGAATCTCAGTGACATGGCTTTTAACTTACGTACCTAAACTCATGATTCTCTTCAAAGCTATCCAGTCAGGGAGTTATACACATATTCCAATTATGCTTCCACTATCCCCAAAGGTTTTTTTTTAGTTTCTCTTTTTGAAAATGCCCCCAGGGCCAGAAAAGATTTGCCTCATTACTTTATACTGACACTAGGTTCCCAACAATTTTTTTTTTTGCTATTACTAAAACACATTTAACACTAAAAAGAAAGATTTTCCACCACTGAATGTATTCAAGTGATAATTTTTTTCAGTTCTGAAAATGTAGTCCCACCTCAGTACATCTAGAACTGTGAGACACTGCTCGGCAGGAAAGGGAGAGAATTACCCAAAAGAGAAGCAGCAGCTGCTACAGTCACTGAGCCACAAGTTTAGGTTGGTGGAAAATTATTTTGTATGTCAATTTTGAGCAGGTCAAAGTTTTTATGAATGCTTAGTCTGGTATATTTGTTAAGAAGTCAGTATCATTACTTTAGTTATGCCTTATTATATGAATTAGGACAAATGGACAATGAGTTCACTGCATGATGAGGCAAAGTTTAGGACTAAACGATGAATTCTCATTTGTGTTCCCATCATTGACTTAAAGGGCACTGCAATTTGCCTTCAGTCTCTGTTCCTTTTCCCTCTATCATAGAAGGTCCAATTTTTCATGGTCCATCTACTTTTTACATAAGTGTCCTCCTCTAACCTTTGAACACCAACATAATTTTTGTTGTTGTATTGGCACAGGTGAATTTAAAACTACCTGAATGCTGAATATCCCTCTATTTGTTAATTTTTAAATTAGGTTAGCTAGAGGATACTCTGGATTATAATTAAAATATAAAAATTCAATGGAGTTGATAAAACCAGTCAATTCTATTGTCTTCTTGTAGAAATCTAAACACAATTAGTAGACTTGCTCAAAGAAAGTTTAGTGCATTATCTTCTCTAAATAAATCTTTAAAATTTCCAAAAGATAATGTATATCAAAGCAGTGTTTTACATATTAACATGGCTCTTTTGTGTTTTGGTTTAAAAACTAAAATCAAGAACTTACTGATCTTAGCTTTGGGGGTGCGTAGGTAAAAAAGTCCAAGAATACTTTATGCACCAATGAGTGCTTAATCACAGCTTCTCTGAAAACAGAAAAAAGGGAAAAGAGTATATGTCAGATCTGGCACTACAGTAATGCAGATACAGGTAACCTCAGTTGTCCTAAAATAATCAAAGAAAGTTAAATGGTTTTAACAAGTGTTATTTATCAAAAGACAGAGTGTATCTTTCAGCAATATTAGGATTAAAAAAACCCAAAACTTTTAGACTATAAAAATATTTTAATGCTTGCCATCTATGACCAAAACCAGGGTACAGATTTCTAGTACTTAATCAGCAAAGATGAAATGATTCAAAATACACTCTCTTAAATAAGGACATTTATATTTTTTACACAAGAATGGACATACAATTAGAAATCTATATGTGGACTTACTTTTTATAGCTATTTTCTCTCTGTCAAGCATTCTTCATAATGCATCAGTTTCATAAAATAATTTTAGCAAAGTTAAACTCAAGTAGATCAAAACAGTATCAGAAACTGTAACACCTACTCGACCCAAGCTTCCCAGTGTGACACTTGGTGAATTCAGGTGTATAGTGGAGGCTGATGACCAGGCACCAAAGATTTCAGTTCACAGTGAGTGTCTGAGTAGTTGGCAAAAACAGGTTGCCTTTATGGGCAAAGCACTGTTCTGAGTGTTTTGGAAATATCAATGTATTTAATCTTCAAAAAAACTCTATGATATATGTACTATTATATCCCAATTTTATAGATATGGAAACTGAGGCACAGAGAGGTTAAACTGCCCAACGTCACAGTTAGTGATGGAGGGGTGATGGAGGGGGCACTAGGATTCACACCCAGCCCATCTGGTCTGAGGGTACACCTTAACCCCTCCACCATGGACCAAGTGCCAAGAAGTTCACATGCCCAATTTCTAAGTCTTACAATCCAAATGAAGTAACAGATTATATATGGAAAACTATCCGCCCTTCTATGCAAGGGTCATACAAAACTTTCCTCCTTTAAACGCTATTTGTTAAGAAAAAACAAAAACCAGCTTTCTTACTTTTGGGCCATTGGAGTTAAAATCTGTTTCATTTCATCCATGATAAGCTCTAGTTTCTCTGGCTGTACCTGTAATACTTTCTCCAGAGTTGGGTGATCTGCTGACTGCAACACAAGAAAAATCAAACCCTTCTAAATTTAATGACGTTTCTTCAGCTTCGTAACAAAGAAAACCAATCACCATCATTTTAAATAAACTTAAATTAAGTTTTAGACTTCCCATATTCATATAACAAAAGCCCTGCTTTAGATACACTCATGGAGTAATTCCTGATTATCTGATTCTCAATGTATATGGCCACCAATGCACATAAAGAGCCAGGCTAACCGGCCAACCAACTCAACCAGCCAAAAGGTACTTGTCAAGCACCTAGCACATACTTAACTACAAGATCAAGCTGTCAGTTTGCAAATCCTTACCATGTATTTTGTACTTACCTGCATATTCCTGTAGTGACTGTTATAAAAGAAACAAAGCACTAAATTCAACCCAGGAATTAATCCATATCCCTGGAGATAAGTGTGGGCATTTATATCCCAAGGTCTGAAATAGATCCTTTAAATATCCTAGTCTTATTACTGGCCTTTTCCAGATTCAGTCTCTGAATATATCCAAGGTTGGGTCTCTCTACTCCCCTTCCTCTCTACATACAAGCTGGAGAAGGGTAATCCACACACATGAAGAAACACAGGAAAAGGCAACAACAGGGAGCCTGATGCACTTCTGCCAGAGCTGGTCGGGTGGCCACACAGCTACATTAACTGTTACGTCTTCTTCCTCGGTCTATCTGACTGCAGAAACGGAAGTACTGAAGCATTACACACAGCACTTGGGAGGAAGGAACAAACGCAGTTCAATTTAAAGGGGATTTAAAAGTAGTGCTCTGGGTGAGAGAGAAAGTATAATCACCAGAGACAAAATAATCCATAAGAAAAAGGTACTTTAAGATGGTCTCTTAAATGACCAGCCAAATTGAAAACACATTCTGAAAACAGGGCATCATAAAGTAATAGAAAAAGTAAAAACACTAGAAAAAAATGCCTTGAAATGCTACCTTGTAGAGCTGAAATGTGTTCCCATAGAGCTCCTCTGTCAACATGTTCCTCTGCTCCAAAATGGCCTTGTCATTGTACGCATACTCCACAATGGCCGAGGCCTCCGCGTGTCGGAGCATCTTCCTCACGTGGCCTTTAAAACTTCTGATTATCTCTGCAATCTGTGGTTTGCTCCTAAACCCAATGTGGTAAAGGGAAAAGATAAGTGACACAGGAGAAAGCTGGGTGACAACAAAACATACCTTGACACCAACAGAACTCCTGAGACCAACTCATCACGCGGGGGTGGGTGTGTACCACGGAGAAATGCTTCTAAGGAAATCAAACTGTTTTGCATTTCTGCCTCAAGCTTTCTAAGTCACCCAGGAGCTGAAACCTGGCTCTGCTTACCAGCTGCGAGACCCTGAACGAGTTATTTAACCCCTCTGTGCCTCAGCTTCTTCATTCATGAAAGAGAAAGAATAAGGCTGACATGAGGATTAAATGGGTTAAGATGTACTGAGAACTGTGACCAGCTCATAACAAGTGCTCAACAAATGTAGTTCCCATCCAACCGTTCCGCTTGGAAAAGGGAGGACAGAAGGAAAGGGCCAGGTAAAGGCCAGCGATGCATGGAAATGAATAAAACATATTCGAAGGATGCTCTTTTAAAACAGGACTCAGTCACAAGCATTTATATTACATCCTAAAATCAAGCTGCTGATAATTATAGTCAGAAATAGTTTTTGAAAATTCTGTCAACTGTACTTTTTTGTTGTTGATTGGCATATTTTGGCACCTTATTACACTCAAAAAGAGAAATCAAGACAAGTATCAATCCCACCTAATTCAGGAAATCCTCCCATCTTTACATTTCCTGTCCCACTGCCTCTGCTACTGTATTTACTCACCTGCCCCTTCCAAACCTCTCCCCTCTAAATACTGGTAACAAATTACAAGGTGATTATCCTACTTTTCTTCCAGGGCTTCAAGATATACTCCCCTAAAAATGGTGAAGGAAGTACCATCAATTTACATTAACTTCAAGAACTGTTCTTAAGACCACGCTCCCTGGAAACTTTACAAGCATCTGTTGAGGGCCACTATTATGGCCACAGACATTTAAGTAACATGTGCACACAATCAGTATCCACACTTTTAAAAAACTAATAAAAATATATTTTAAAAATAAAACAACTCACCCATACATGAGAAATTTCTTAACAATATTTCTGGAATACTTAGCTTTACTTAATTCGACCAAATCATCTGAAAAACAAAATACATTACAATGACTCCTTAGAAACAAAGGAAGGAACTAAATAAATGCATAATCCTAGGAATATAAACAACTAGCTCTCTGTTTGTCCCAGGCAAAGAACAAATAATAAAATAAAAAAGGTCCTACAGAGGACACATTACTTTCCCACAACAGAATTATTTCCCAGGACAGTCTTGGGTATTTCAAGAGAAAACAAGTCACTCATTACAAATGATTACAATTCATCTCCAAAACATAAGAAATACCTTGCAGTTCTTCAAAAGCCTGCTTTCTTTGCTCTTCATTGCCATACTGAATGTAACACTGGATCACACGCGTTGAATCATGTGCAAACGCAATCTGTAGGGAAGACAGTTTGGGTCTCTCTGAGATTTATGTTTCTATCATATTACTTCTGTTTTATTGTTACCTCTTTCAGAATTCCTGGTTAGAGAAAAGGTAGGATCTTCATGGATAAAATTAAATCTAGGCTACTGGGGAGTAGAAATACTTGTTTTAATTGTACAAAATTGCATTCTTTGGTTCTGCCGCCTATGATACGGCACTGAGACAGGGACAGATTTAACCATTTTGCAAGATTCCTATCATTATTAATTAAAACCAAATATCAAAACAAACC
Source organism: Miniopterus natalensis (assembly GCF_054644295.1). NCBI lineage: Eukaryota > Metazoa > Chordata > Mammalia > Chiroptera > Miniopteridae > Miniopterus > Miniopterus natalensis. The sequence continues at coordinate 31,659,973 of NC_142092.1, read as the reverse complement.
TGTCTAGGTTATACACATTATATTTCTCATTTCTCTGAAAGTTGCTTTCCCTACAAGGAGAATTTTCCAATTCAAAAATTCTATTATTCTATAATTTCTTAAATCTAAGAATGTTTGGCTTTGGCAACCAAAGGTATAGATCTAAAAAAGTCTTGCTACACAAGTAAACACATACATTGGCAATTATAAGTTAATCTCTCCATTTCTCACATTTTCATTATATTCCTAGAAATATGTTGTAGTTCAAATCTGATTCCTTCACCCATCTCCCCCTCACAACTACTGGATGAACTAGGTCCTCAATGAAGGACTGCTGATCAGTTTTCCATAGCAATAACCACAAACAATCAGTCATGAAAAATTATTTACTATGCTACAGTACCAGTTTACTTTAATAGTGCTCATTATTTGTTGCTTAGTCTGTCTTTAACATTTTTTAATTCTAACAAATCAGACCCATCAAAGTCACAGAAGAATTTCCTTAAGGGATACTTACATAAACATTTATGATTAAAACTAAAATAAATAAATAAATTTTAAAAATAAGGCTGTTTTGTGCATATATTGATTACTTACTATATAATCAATATACATGCTTTAAATATATTTTTCTCATTTAGGCCTCAAAGCAATCTTAAGAGTGGGCTGTTGTTATTCTCACTTTGCAGGCAAAAAAAGTAAGTTTATGAGAAGTTAAGGAACTTTCTGTTCCTGTGACCCTGGATTGAAAGTTAACTCATCTGAGTGCTAGATGTATGAAATGTCTAACAGTGATGACTTTAAGGTAAAGGAGGCAATATATGCATTGGTTAGCACAACTTCTACACACAGTAAATAACAGGTTGCCATTATCTAAAGGCACAGATATATTAAGCATCAGAGTGACTTTAACACCAGATTTAAATACCAGACTAACTCCCACATCCATGGGCATGTACTAGTAACCTAAGGGTAATTGGTAAAGGATCCTGAGTGTAAAATATTTATAAATAAAGGAGAACGCACTACTAGAGCAGAGGAACAGTTCTATTTTAGAAAGATCTGGCTGGATTTATAAGAAAGTAGCTGCTGGGAACTTGCTATTTCAAGACATTTCTTCGAACTACAATGTAGCCTGTTGGACATATGTACGTGGTTTGGCAAATGCTGCCCCTCCAGAGTCCCCAAAGCTACTGAATCTGTTGTCTTAACAGACTAGATAGTCACTAAGTATTTATCCAAATATACAAGCCAACAGAAGTTTATTATAAAACAGGACTAAACAGCAACAATGAAAATTACTTTAGAACTCCCAAATCTATAACATTTTAAGGATCTTTGCATGTGTGTAAAAGCATGGAAGAAAAGAATGACGTAATCATTTTGCATCACACACACAAAAAAAGCCAGCAATTTAGAACATACAAAAGTATATGAAGTTCAGAGCAAGACATTCTACCACATACTACTGAACTAATGAATTCTTCAAGATAGCTTTAAAGAACACCGATTTTAGTAAATTATTTTAAAATAACACAGCCAAATACTTGGACAGTCTTTTTATAATTTTCCAGAAATAAGTTCTCTCATTATTAAACTTTTTACTTAGTCAGTATTTGAAAATGTTGGCTAAATACATTTAAAACAACAATTTCACTTGTCATAAATGGTCAGCTACCCTTTACTGAGGTAAGTCAATTTCAAGAGTTAAAACTGCAACTGTAAGTATGCCCTACTTACAGTTTTAATTTTTCCTTGAATCAACTTCTGCAAATCACTCATCAACTTCACTCTTTTTTCTTTGTCACAATCTTTTCTATAAAAGAGAATAAAAGAGGGAGGAAACATAGCTTAAGCAAAGACATTATTTTAATTTTAAACACAAGAAACTAAAAACCGTTTCAGTGTATGTTCACCCAGTTAAGCGTGATTTTCTCTTTGAAAGCAGCAAATCTTCTGACGTTAAAATTATTATTCCAGAGCAGCCAGAGAGAAGTAATTTTCTCAAAGGCAGAAACTCATCTCACAAGGTATAATTTCATGCATCAATCTAAATCTTCACAGGCAGAACTTCAAAAGTAAAGAAAATAATAAAACAAGTGCAAGATACCAAATACTTAAGTATCTCAAAACCTAGCTGATAAAAAATTGTCTTTCGTTGTCTCAGAAGTCTTTCAGGAAGGATGTCGAATCCAATTTAACTCTCATACATTTTCATAAACCTATCTGACACCATCCTAGTGATCCCCACATTTCTACAACAAGCAGACATCCAAATACTCATGCCTCTACTGGAGTGTTAGGAGTGCTCCCTAAATAACCCAAGTGTATGTCATCTGTTTTAGGGCATCTCACTATTTACAAGGGATACTCTTACTCCTTCATCATCTCAAAGGAACTAATAAAGATGCCACCGAGTAGTGTTACCTTCTCACCAGCTCCCAAATCTGCTTTGCCCGAACAACAACGTCATAGTTGGTTCTATCACTGAGTTGTCTGCTTTGCTTCAATTCTTTCTTCTTTTTTTTGAAATCATCCCATTTGGGTTTCTTGGTCGCCGAGTCTGGTCATTATAGAAATTATTACCAGTTACATTTAACATTCTGAGCGACACAAACAAATACAAATCATGTACAGAGGGCAATCACTGATCAGGATCTATTTCTACTCAATGGGGAAACTAGAAGGGGGAAAATATCATTCTCCATAAACTTATACTTTACTGCATTTTCTGAGCAGTTTATACATTTTAAATTTGGTTGACACTAACCATTCATTCATTCAACAGCTATTTATTGATTCTTAAGAGGGTGACTACAAAGAAAAAAGGAAACTGAAAGGGTGGTAAAAGATGGTAAAAGCATCTTTTTCAGTAAAATAAAATTCTACTTTAGAACATTAAGTTCAGTGGACTTTAGGTATAATCAGTTCTTAAGGAAAACAAAAATTAGTCCAAATTAAAATAGGAAAAACAACAACAAAAAACCAAAATAAATAAATAAATAAATAAAATAGGAAAAAAAATGAAATAAAAAATTCACTATTCTGAGTGCTGTTATATATTAAGTCACTTAATTACAACTCTATTGTAAGGTGAGTACTGTGTGTGTGTGTGTGTGTGTGTGTGTGTGTGTGTATTTTTTTACAAGATGAGTTCCGGGGTAGACACAGAAAAGAAAAAGACTGTAAAATCTAACGTACATGTAGAATCTAAAAACGCCAAATACACTGAAGCAGGCAATAGAACAGTGGTTACCAGAGGCAGGGAGTTGGGGAAAATGGAAACACGCTGGGCCAAGGGTACAGAGTTGTAACTCTGTAGGATGAGTAAGTCTAGATAACGTACAGAATGATGACTATCCTTAATACTGTACTGAATACTGGGAATTTGCTAAGAGGTAGGTACTATTATTACCCTTCCCTTCACACTGGGGAAACAAAGGCACCAAGCAGTTAAGCTCCTAGTTAAAGGTTATACAGCTACTAAGTGGCAGAGTCAGGATTCAAATCCAGAGACAACTGCTCTGCTGCCTTACTCATGACAATGCACAATCAAAATTACAAAGTAATTCTATAAAAGTCAAGTGTCTTTCTATTAGTATTTTTTGTCCTCAAAATATAAATAACATACCAATTGAATCGAAAAGCCTGATGAGGCCAAACACACAACTTAATAAAATGTGTATTGTTAACATGAGTATCCTGCAAAGAACTCTTTGGAGAATTAGTTTCTTCTAAATATCTCCCTTTCTCTGATTAGGAAATACACAAATTATAAAAACTTAGAGAATGCAAAAACAAAATTCTCCTATAATCCCAAAACTTAGATATAACCATTAACATTTTATTTCCCTCTTGTCTTTTTACCTATGCATGTTTTATATGGCTCTAATTCAGAATTTGTCTTCCCTTAAACTTAATAACTATATTGTAAGTGTTCCTCCATGAAAATAAATATTCCTCAAACCATAATTTTTAATGGCTATATAATATACAACGTATTTATTCTCCTTACTGGTTATTTGTCCCTGGCCTGGCAATAGAGGGTTGTAGGTAACAGAGGGCTTATTTACCATTAATATTAGACCATCATGTACTGTATAACAGAGGATAGTAACTGATTCAGAGGTTCACAAACATTTGGGCACCCTTGACATACACCATGCTAGGCTGCAGTAGATATATCAATTTTAGGGATGACTAGTATCCAAGCTCCCTCAGTTGCTAGTATGAAAATACGAGAAAATAAAATCAGAGCTCCATTTTGAGATGTCAGGAACATATCCCCCATAGAAGGAACCAGGCTGCAGGATCTCAGGATCTTGATGTGAGAACGTGTGTGTTTAAAATGCAGGTGCCAAGAATCCCAGTAGAGAAAGGGAGACTTAGGAGCTATCGGAGAGGGGAGGAAAGAGGTAGGAAAGGAAACCTGAGAGAGAAACTGTGGGGTGTGGTCATGATGGAGGGAAAAGGAAGAAAACATGATGAAGAGAAGACACTGGAGCTGGAGCATAAAAGGACCCAGCAGGCTTAATGAAAAACAATGAAAATGTCCCTTCCTTCCTCTCCCAGCCTCCCTTTCTTAAGGCTGCTGTCCCTCTAGTGAACAGCCCCGGGGAGAGTAGAGAGCAGGGGTCAGGGCTGGGGAACTGCACTGAGAAGGCCGTATGGCAGTGTCTCAGTGGGCAGCAAAGGAGCAGTTAGGATATGCCAAGCTGGAGAAAAAAAGGAAAGACAGGGAAATTCCCATGGTGCTGCAGAGAAGGTGTATGTACAATGGCCCATGCTACCTGGAGACCAATGGAAGATAATACTCAAGAGGGGCATGCTGTACAGCAGACAGCAAAGCTCTGGGTTAGAAATGACCCCTGGAACATCATGACAAAGAGAACAGCAGTTTGTTTCAACAGACAAATAGGAGCCCTGCCAGTACATCCCATCAGTTAGCAAGCTGTCCTGAACCAATGACAGTCAAATATGCCATGTGTATACTACACCTTCCTTGGAACTGCCTGCTGGACCTGGGCCATCTCATGGGTTGACCGTATTGGAGTGGCCTAAGCATTGTGAAAGCAGGGACCATGTATCTCTTGTTCATCAAGACATCCTTAGCCAAGGCAGATATTTAGCAGGACACGCTAACTGTTTGAGCCCAGCTTCTATGCTGATTAGACAGGGCTTGTACACTTATTGGTTATTTTTCCCATCTCCAACCACAGTGTACAGAAAACTCAAATATTTGTTTAATGACTGACTGAATGAATGAATGGTAGCCCACAAAAAGGAATGTTTTATTGATATTCCTCTGTATAAAGCCATTACAACTTAGCTTAACTCTAGGGCTAGGTAATTCAGCAAGGGCCTAGGACATAAGGAACTCCAAGCACTGGAGGACAATCTGACCAAGGAAGATGCTTCCTGTGGTTTATTTAATACCACTTACTCTTCGCCCCCACCCCAAATACTGCCTGTCAAGAAACAAGAACCGAGGTCTCTAACAGATTTCTGGGGTCCCTATGCACAGTGGTTCTGGCAACTGCTCAGGCAGGGGAAGGATCCCACAAAAACCATGCTGAAGCTATCGGTGCTTACCATCGCTTTTGCTGTCTGGCTGGAATTTTCTCTTCTTGCTGAATTTGTTTGCCTGCTGGAATTTGTTCTTTGGTACTTTATCCCCTTGCTGCTTGTTCTTGAACTGCTTCACACCTTTTCTCCCTGGTTTTGTGGAACTTTTCTGAAAGTTCTTAGATGTGACTTTAGGTCCATCTTCCTTAACAACTTTTCTTGGGAATGTCTTTGAAGAACCAGAATCTAGTGTCGATAATAAATAATTATTAGTTCAATGATCCTGAGCCAAGATCTCTTTTATCCACTGGGATGTATTTGTTACAGAAAATTACACCCTCTTTGGTGAAACATACTTTGTCTTACTCTCAAATATGGAACAGACCAGGATTTAAAATACCAAAACATAATTAAAAAACTTTCTGATTATAAAATTATAATATAGGTTCATTACAGAAAACCTATAAAGTAGAGAAATACATAATAAAACTATCCATAATTCTAGAGATAACTTGTTGTCAGGCTGATGTATTTCTTTATTTTAAGTACAGAGTAGAAATGAGGTATTATTTATATACCTTTGTATTCTACTTTAATGTCTCCATGTCATTAAAGTCTTTACGCATAACTTCTAAAGGCTCAATAAAATTATAAGAATCTAAAAATAGAATAAACACTTGAAATTTAGAAGGTATACCATATAGACAAATTAAAGATGTTAATTTTTCAAAAATTCTAATTTTTGAAAAAAATTTTCAAAGCCTATAATAAAGTTATTTGACAAAAATATTCTTTGGTCAACAAAGCTTGCAAATTAAGTACCTAACAAATGAAATGAAAACTGCAACAGCTATGCCCTAAGACTGCTGTAAGAAAAAAACACACAAGATTGCTTAGGGAACGATCATTTACACAGACTCTGACTTTTCTATTTTGCAATACTGACACCTGATGGAATAATAAAGACATCACAATTAGAAATCTTGAAGATAAAAGTATGTAGCTTACCAGTAGTATATATTAGTCAGCCACACTTTATCAAACATTAAAATAAAATGTGGTGAATTAGTGTGACTAACATGAGGCGACAGTATCACTAGCTGACACGAGGAGTCTTTTATGAGGATAGCATCCCCCAATTATCCTGGCAATTATTCTTAAATGTGTTAGTTTCGCAGGGAACATGCACACTAACACACAGCAACAAAGATTTTTCCTATTTTAATCCTAATTCTAACCCACCAATAAAGGCTGCAATTTGCTGCATGCCTCTTCATCCCACAAGCCCCTCCCTCCAAAGATAAGGGCCAAACAAACTGCCACAGAGGAAGCATATTTTGATAAGGCCATCTTACCATTGCTTTTATAAAATCTGTTTTTCTCTTGTGATGTCTTTGTACCTTTTCCTGTGAATTTTTTTTTTGCTTTGACGTCCATTATAGCAACTCTGGAAAACAAAAACAAAACCCAAAAGGATCACTGAATTGCTCTCATCTAAGAGTCATTAAGTAGTCACTGCCACATTGAGTCTTTGAGCTCACAGAGCAGGGCAATTCAAGTGGTTGCCCACACGTGTCCAGGAAGTAAACAATCACTGCTTCTAAAATTTTACAACTGAAAATAAACAAGATACCAACACAAAAAACACCACTAATACACACACAAACTTGTACGTGCACATCATGACTAGTGTGTGATATATTTGGAGGCAATACTTCGGCAATACTACTGGCTAAAAATAGACCATTATTTATATTAAATGTGATACACATGTCAGTGTTCATGTTTGTTATTACCTGGGAAGACTTTGTGATGAGAAACTGACAACATTACCATTTGTTTTCTTGGGTCTCTATCTTAAAAAGCCAGAAATAAACAACAGGTTGCATTTATTATATATTCAAATTTAATGAACAAAAATAAAAGATTATCTAAAAGTTCCCCAGGTAACACAATGTAGCTAAAACAAAGACTAACTTCAAATGTTTAATTTATTCTTTTAAGTAATTTTCAGTGACCTCCAAAATACGACTATGTTGAAACATTCACTATTTCATTTTAAGGAATCTGCCTAACTGGGTACAGAACCCCATCCATGGTGCACAGGGCAGACACCAGATAACCCCTAACTCAGGCAGGGCTCCTGAAAGCAGCAGAGGACGTCAAGAGCAAAAGTGACTTGGCTACTCTCTGCCTTCCAAAGTTGTATATTCCATTCATTCCTAAATTTCTTAAGTTGATCCTCTAGTGTAGATGTTAGGGGTCCTTGGACAATACCATATTTCTGTGACAATCTGTAATCTTTACTTGTTTCTCATGACTGAGACACTTTTGAAAATGACTGGTTAGTCACTTTGTAGAATATCCTTCATTTAGGGTTTGTCTGATATTTTGTCTCTATTAGACTGGCTTTATGAATTTGGGGGGAAGAAAATCACAGAAGTGAAGTGCCCCTGACATCACATCATATTATGAGGAACAAGGTATCGACATGACTGGCAATATTAACCTTGATGGCTCGGTTAAGGTACTGTTTGCCAGGTTTCTCCAGTATAAAGTTACTATGCTTCCCTTTCCATACTCTATTTAGAATCAAGTCACTATGTTCGCCCAAACTGAAGGGGAGGGGAATTATGTTCTACTTCCTAGAGGGAGGAGTATTAAAGAATTTGTTAAAATATGTATGTTAAAATCAGCATAACAACTAATAAATATTCTGGGTGATATATTTTGAGATTATGCAATATTCTGTATTTCTCCCACTAGTTTTACCATTCTCCAGTGAATCTTGCCTGCAGCAATTACCGTGGTGTTTGCACGGTGACTTTCCAGCTCCCTTGTTGCCAGAAAACTTGTTTCTTCTCCCCCACTTATTTACATCAGTATGGTTTCATAGGTACTTTGTTACTTGGGTTATAACCTAATACTATTGTTATTTTGTCGCTCAAATTGTTCCAACTTTGGCGAGTGGGAAATCTTTCAGTTTGCTGCGTCCTTTTGATAAACCCCATCTTCTTTTTAAAGCAAGTCCCTGCTTCCCGGTACTGGTTCTAAGTTCGCCTCGTATTTTCCCTGGGATAGCTGTGGAGTCAGTCATTTCTCCAAGGAACCGTGGCTCCTTTTACTGAGAAGGGCACTTAAAAACCAGGATATGAGCGCTAGGTGTGCTTGCCGTCGCTGGGATGTCACTGCTTTCAGCTCTTTTCACCAGACAGGGCTAGTGTACACTAACCTATGTGCACACACAAACCTCTATTTCCGTATGTATTAAAAACTCACGCTAATGTCTCCAATTCTAATCAAGTGCCACAAAGTTCCCTGCTCGTCTTCTCCTACTTTTTTGTAACTTCCTTCTCTGACAGTGAGAAACTTGTCTCTCAGTACCTACAATCTGTGTATCGTTCAACCGGCCCTGGTCCGCAGACTCCCGTCAATCTCCAAACTCCCAGACTAGAAACGACCACGCAAGACTGCCCGGCGGGTGACAGGTGTGAGCACCTCTCTCCTCTCCCGCGGACCCGAGACCCCCCCGCTCGAGCGCCAGGCTTGGGGCGAATCCCTCCCAGGAGCGGCCGCCCAGCGCGCCACACTCACCGCACACGTGCGGCCCGGCCGGAGACAGCTCCCGGCTCACACCGCCGCTTCCGCTTCCTGAGCTTGCCCCGCCCCCGGCGCACTTTTTTCTCCTTCCGCAGAGGAGCTTGGGCTAATGGGCGGGGATTAGCCAGAGAATCGGCCATTCGGCATTTCTATTGGCCCGCGCCTGTTTACCTCATCTAGAGGCACGTGGGCGGAGCCACACGCGCGTTTTGGCCCTGGAAGGGATCCGTCGTCGAGGGCGTGTTAGCGGCTCCCGGAAGTGACGTCATTAACCCTGTAGGTCCCGAGTCTTGGAAGACGGCGGTTTCTCGCGAGGGCTGCGCAGATTTTGGTGAATTTTTTTTTTTTTTTTTTTTAAATTGACTTCAGAGAGAGGAAAGGAGAGGGACAAGGAGGAGAGAGAAAGATAGAAACATCAGTGATGAGAGAGTCATTGACCGGCTGCCTCCTGCACGCCCCGACTGAGGATCGAGCCCGCCACCCGGGCAAGTGCCCTGACCAGGAATCGAACCCCGAGCGCCTGGATCCCGGGTCGAGGCCGGGGCGCTGAGCAGATTTGGAAGCCGGCTTCTTGGCGGGGTTTTCCTGTCGCCTGCACTAATGCTAAAAGAGTAAACGTCCGTGGAGTGCGTTAATAGGCATCCTCTCTAACAGTCTAATGCGAAGGACAAAAGCGAAACCTGAGGGGTGGGTTGGAATCGTAAGCGCGGCGTTTTTCGCTTGCTGGTTGTGTGGCTTTGGGCAGATTACTCAGTTTCCCTGAGCCTGGATTACCTGACCAGTAAAACAGAGAGCCTGTCCGAGCTCGGAGCACAGCGAGGGGCCGTGGTGGCGCTCGGCGTCCGTGCCGCCTGACGCCTGCCCGCCCGCCCGCAGACCGCAGGCTCCCCGTTCTCCGCTTCGGAAAGCGAGGCTCCTTAGGAGAGCGACCCCATTTTACAGGTGAGGGGAGCTGACGCCACAAACGTGTCAAACAACACAGTTGATTCTCTAACAGCCCTGTAGGCTAGAAGTCCAACATCGAGGCGCTGGCGAGGGGGGCGCCCCTTCCAAACGCTCAAGGGGAGAACCCTTCGCCCCTTCCAGCCCCTGTAGTTCTTAATTCCTGGGCTTGCAGCCTCAGGACCCCAGTTTCCTTCTCTTCTGTGTCTCCCATCTGTTAGAAAGACGCTTGTCGTTGGATTTAGGAGCCCACTGGAATAATCCGGGATGATCTCATCTGGAAAGATCCTTTTCCCAAGGAAGGTCACTCTCACAGGATTTGGAGTTAGGGCACTGACGTATCTTTTGCAGGGCCACCTGGAAGGTTAAAAGAATTGGAATTGATACCAGATGTGTCCAGCTCAGATTTTACTGTTTTCCAAATCACACAGTTTACTGCCCCTCAAGGCATTAGGCTTCTTGAGGGCAGGGCCATGGTTACTTCCCAGGCACCTATCCCACCACTCCGCACCGAAGTGTTTGCTAAGTGCCTACTGTCTGCCTCAACCCTTAACGTTTGCATTTCAGCTCACTCAAGTCTCACAAGGACAGTTCAAGTAGGTCTTTCCCCCTCGTTTTATGGAAAAAGGGGAAACGCAGTAGTTTTGATCTGGTGAGCCTGAATCCGAACACAGTGGCTGCCTCTGTACTGCTTTCCTTAATCCCTTAATTCTCCAGTAAATGCCCAAGAGAAGAGACTACAGAGCAAGAACTGCAGGTCTATCAGCAGTACCTATTAGGCAAATAGTATGGTACATGCTAGCAAAAAAAAAAAAAAATCTTCACAAATACACCCAGCACACAAGGCCTGGGAGAGAGACACTTGTAAAGGCCACAGACAGCAGCACCTTATACCCTCTCAGACGCTTCCATATAGCTGTCTTAAACATGTACATCAAAACCCTACTATTCATGTGTCTTTTCACCAGGGAGAAAAAAATCACATACCAAAGTCCTAGATTAACAATAATATTATTTATCAAGTCTTTTATGCTGTCAAAAAGTAACTTCACTTGAGTGCTTTTGTCTGTAGTGAATTGAAAGTATCTTGTGATTTTACAGAACAGAAACAGAGCTTATCCTATAATTTTGCAGTTAACCACGTTATCAGTTCTTCAACTATCTAGTGATCTAAATGTATTCCTAGAAGCACAAAATGCTCTTCCTAAATAATACAGAATACACCCCTGGCCAGGGCGCTCAGTTGGTTGGAGTGTCATCCCATATGCCAAAAGGTTGCGAGTTCAATTCCTGGCCAGGGCACATACCTAGGTTGTGGGTTCAGTCCCTGGTGGGGACTCATAAGGAGGGAGGCAGCCAATTGATGTTTCTCACATGGATATGTCTCCCTCTCCCCCTCTCCCTCCCTCCCTCCCTCCCTCCCTCTCCCCTTTGCTCTCTCAAATCAATAAATGTATCCTCAGGTGAGGATTAAATTAAAATTTTATATATATATATATATATATATATAATTACAATTTAATCAGAGCAACTAGACTTGTACATATCCAAAAGGTTTGCAGCAATATAATTAAGACTGGCATTTGAATCAAATGAATCTGGATTAGAATCCAAGGTCTGTATGACCATGGACAAGATAGTTAATTTGTATGGGCCTCAGTTTCCGTATATGTAAAATGGGAATAAAACTTCTCTTTTGGGGATGCTCTGTGACTCAAAAGTGATAATAACTGTAAAATTATTAGCCAATAATAAATGTTTAGTGATTCATAGCTTGAGAGACAGAGATAGAACCAAGTTGTGTCCATTAGAGATGCCTTTGGCTGTAAGAAGAGTTCAGCTAATAGTGGCTTACGCAATAATTTTCTTAACACAACAAAATTCTGAAGGTAGTTGGTTGCTCTAGTTCGGCGATTTTCAACCTTTTTCATCCTGTGGCACACGTAAACTAATTACTAAAGTTCTGTGGCACACCAAAAAATATATTTTTCACTGATCTAACAAAAGTAGGTATAATTTTTATTCATTTACACTGGACAGCTATTGTTGTGTTGCTGTTGTCATTTTTTTATTTGAACAATCAAAAGGAAAAGAGGTCAGTGCCCCCCACTAAATAGTCAGGTATTGCATGTTTTAAAAATTCTTGCGGCACACCACTTGAAAATCTCTGCTCTAGTTTAATGACTCCATACTGTCATCAAAGACTCACATTCTTTCACAGATTCTATGCTCAGCTTGCCAACTTGATTTTCGCAGTTGCTGCTTTCATTTATTTTTTATTTTTTCCCCATTTGTACCTTTTGACTACCTTTATCCATTACCTTCCCTCCATCTCCCTCCACTCTACCTCTGGCAACCACCTATCTGTTTTGTCTCAATGAGTTCTGCTTTTTTAGATTCCACATATAAGTAAGGTTATACAGCATTTGTCTTTGTCTGAGTTACTTCACTGTTGCTTTCTGACTGCATGATGTACTACTCAGTTTCAGGATTTATATCAGAGTTCAGGGCTAGAAGAATGGAAAAAAGAATGAAATTCACTTTTTTCCCCACAGTAGGCTGCTATCTTTTTATTCCAGAAGGAAAAGGCCCAGCAAGGTTCCCCTTCTATTTCAGTGCCTAAAACTGGGTCACATGGGCACCCCCAGGATTGGAAGTCCATCAGACATAATGTTAACCAGGCATTTAGATTTCACTCTTTTTCCAGTCGTAAAAGTAAAGGTCACTTGGCAAATATGCCTCCATCCTGCAGTACAGATTTAATTTGTAATTTAAACTAATCTGGTTTAAAACTTAAAATTTAATAATAGTAAGCTAGAACTTAAAATAATTGTAGTATCCGTGGTGGAATCTCAATCTTGGCCAAATATGAAAATCACCTGGAGAGTTTTAAAAGCAAAAAACAAAACCAGTAATAAGTGATTAATTTGTCTGAGTGAGACCTGGGCATTGAAAATTTGGAAAGTTCCCCAGATCATGCTAACGTGCAGCTAATATTAAGAGTCACTTGCTAAAGGAGTGGAGTTCAGTTGTTGATTTGATTTTCTAGTTAACTGAGGATTAAACCTGTAACTTTCTGGTCCCTCTTTTGCAGACACCAGAAATAAATGTATAATACACTTGTTTCTGTGAGAATATCTTGTTCCTTGAGGTCCCCTATAGTGATTTACTATCATTAGATACTGAAAATGCGTTAAATTTGAACTATACACTTTCATATGTATTCTGAAAAATATTTGGTTTTTTTTCCAGTTCCTTGTGATTTTGTGCAATGTTTCTCTTTTTTGTAAAAATAAAGTGTGTTAGGTGTTAGCTCCCACACATCTCCCTTCCCCAAAATCAGTTCTTTAGAGTTCTAATTAATGGATTCTTAACTAATTGGTGGTGTTTCTTTGCTTCCAAAATGAATAAGCAGGGATAAAGGGCACGTTATTGATATAAAGCATAAGTGAGATTTTGGCAAAGACTGGATTTTACTTTCAGAACCTATTGGAATCATAAATCCATGGAAACTGAGCAGTTGCCAACACAGTTTTCTTTAGTACAAAAGAATTGCTTTGGAGGAGGGAGGATTATGCTTTCAATACGATTAATTTGCTAAAACGTGTACTAATATAGCCTAAACATTAGCTGCATATTCATAGTGTTCTGGCTGCTGTCCAGTAAACACAAAATTGACCTTGTCCTAATTTATTTTCTTTGGTGAAATGCTTAAGAGTAGTGAAAAAAATCACATGACCAAAATGAAAGTTTACCTGATTGTTGTACAAAGTGCCACCTTTAATGAAAGATCATGTCAGCATGTGATGGAGAAATAAAAATAGTGATCATTAATATCACTCAAAGCCCCAGAATTGTCATGTATACATAGGGCACTTACATTGTACTATGATTTTATAAAAATAAAACTCCTCAAACAACGTGTACCAGCTCTGGGTTTTAGCAATTAACATTTTTGTTTTGTTTAAGTTTTTGTTTAAATATCATTTTTAGGCTTGATCAGAGGTATTATGCACTGTTCTGCCCCATTTTATATGCAAGACTTGAGCATCCCTGGATTTTGGGATCCAAGGAGTGCCCTGGAACCAATCCCCTAATCATTGCTGGTCGGAGGCCTGGAAGGAAAAGGGGATGGGAGATAAGGAGGTCCAGGGTAGAGGCATGTGGATGGACATATGAGAGTGGACGCAAAATGTGAACATTTCCACATGTTAATACTCAGTGAACACTGAACAACCGAGTGTTCAGACAACATGACTCAGCCAGCTGCCCTCAGTCAGCTTTTCGGCGTTAGTCGGCTTCAGCATCTAAACTGGCATGATGGGTACATGAGTGGAATGGCAGAGATGGAGGCCACACATGGGCCCAACAGCATAAACTTCCACTTAACAATCTAATTACTGCTTCCTCGGAAGTAGAACCTGTCAGCAACAGAAACCACTGCTGAGCCTGAGAGGCACTATTTCCCAAAGAGCCCTGCAGGCCACCTGCTGGTAAGCGGGTGATACTGGGCTCCTTTCATTTAGGAGCAGCCAGCAGTTTCTCCTCACAGGGACAGAGTCCCGTTGCAAGCAGGGACTTGCCTTTCCTGCCCACAGAGCCTCAGCCGGCACCGCTTCCTAGAAGTTCATGGAGTGGATAGGCATGGATCCTACATAGCACAGCCTCTGAGCAGGGGACACACTTCACAGCAAAGGAGGTCATGCGATCATATGGCGCCACTCCTCCTTCCACATGAAGTGGATGACCATGCACACTGCTTGCCTGTTGGGGAGGTTTTCTCTCCACTGTTTCAGCCCGAGCGAGGCTGAAATGATGCTGTGTAGTCTCAGTGTGTACCCCCACACTGAGCCAACTCATTTGTAAACTATACGTGGGCTTTTTCTTCCTCTTTCAGCTGTTTGTAAGGTACCCTGCTCTATGGCCAAGGTGAGAGCTGAGAAACAGGGGCTGGTGCAGTCCTGTGGTGATAGGGAGGTCTGTGCTCCCTTTTCAGGCAGCTAACTCATGCCCTCCAGTCTTACTCGGGCTCAGTCCCTGACATGCCATTTCCATCTTACAATGGGTTGTTGCTGGGTCCAACTCGCTTTACGAATTAACAGGTGGAGCATAACTTAGCTCCTATAAGCCGTTATAGTAGTTCAGCAACCATCTTGTGCCAAGGACTGGCTGTGCCCCACATACCGCTTGGATGGTGGTCGTCCTTGCTGGCCCATGCTGAGTGATCCAGTCTCAAAATCCTATCTCGTTACCAGCTTTCTGGAACCACTATAAGTACCAATTGTGTAATTTCAAGTTTTCTGGAAAGAAAAAGCAAAGGCAGAGTTAGAAATGTTAGAGATTTATGCAGGGGAATGGCCAGTGAATGATAAAGGAAAGAGGGAATGGGGTAAGTGGGAGAACCTCTGCCTTCAGTGTGGGAAGGAAGGGTCGTGTAGGAAGAGACCTAGAGAAAGGCTCTGAGGAAGATTTGGGCAGGCTGGTATGGGCCTCAAGGCAAAGACTGACCACTAGACGAGTCCCGAGCTGGGAAGGAAAGCCCTGGGTCTCGTACTCATGTTCTGCTGTTGGTCTGGAGAAGGCCCAGGCGACTGTGACCTTGGTTCGAGTACCATGGTGGATCCTGAAGGTGCGAGAGCTGGAGGCTTTCAGCTAACCACACCTTTCATGTCTCCAGTAGGTTCTCTGCCGGAAGGAGATATGAGAGCACTCTCTACCTGCCACAGTCACGTGACTAGTTTAGTGGCAAGACCAGGACAAAAACCAAAACTATCATCAGGGTTTTAGAAGCCTAGTCCTCTTGTCCTTTTTCTATCCTGGGGGCAATATTCATTTCTGCCATGGAGTCTTTGATGTAGTAGCTAGTATTTAGCAATGCAAAGCAATAAGACCTCAAAAAAACTTCTGGGACCATAAATTACATAAACTACTGAAATCAAAGTATTGCTTAGCACTGAAAGTAGAAGTCACACAACCCAGTGTTTGTTCCAGCGCACCATATTGTTGAGATTTAGTATGGGCAAGGCAGGGAGCTCTTAGAGCCTGTCCACAAGACAGGGACACTAAAAAGAAAATCTAGAATTTTAAATTTGGTGGCTGAGAATTTCATATATATTAATACATACCCTTTAATAACAATATTAAATTATTTTACAAGAATTAGCTGTATGAGAGCAGGGAGACAGTCTTTTGTTTGCTGTAATAGCTCCAAGGCCTGACAGATTGCCTAGCACATACTCGGTTGTCAATAATATCTGTTAAATGAGCGTCATTGCTAAACTACAATTTCACAAGTGTGGGGATCACAGCAGTTTTATTCACTGGCACGTGGTAAGAGCTTAGTCAACGAATTTAGCAACTATATGTATTCAGATGCTACTCTGACCCAGGCACTTTCTAGGCACTTGGGACATATTAGTCAACAAAACTAAGACTCCTTGCAAATACACATCAAACAATAACAAATAAGTATGTTCATAGTAGGATATGTTAGAAGTACTACAGTAAAAAAAAAAAAAAATGCTGGGTAAAGAAAATCGGGGTGTGTGAACAAAGTACATATAAAGCAGGGTGGGTAGAATAGGTCTTGCTGACGAGAGATTTGAGGAAAGACTTGAGAGATTTGGGAGTCTGCCAAACATCGATCTGGGAGAGGAGGTTCCAGGCCGAGGAAGGAGCTAGACAGAGCAAAGGACCCAAGGCAGGAATCGCCATCCCACAGGGCTAGTGTCTCTGAGGAGCAGGGAGGGCCCAGAGTGGCCGGAGTCAGCGATGGAAGAAGAGTAACAGGAAACAAGGTCAGAAGGAGGTGAGAGTGGTTAGTAGACAGTGAAAAGACTTTTTCAGGTCATTTTAAGGACTTTAGGTTTTACTTGAAGTGAAAGAGGAGACATCTCAGGGTTTTGAGTAGGGGAGGAAAATGATCTGACATCGAAACAAAACACTTTGGTTTTGTTAATGAGTACGCGAGTAGATGTGTTCACGCTATTCCACTGTCCAGGAATTGGTTCTGGAAGACTCAGTGTAATGATATATATATTTTTTGCTGATGTTCACATTCTTTATCTCCAGGGAGCAGCTAGTCTTATATAACTTTATCGTTCCCATTTTCAGCAGCAGGAGGATTTGCCAACCATTTAACATGACTAATTTTTGTATAGCATCTGATAGATTTTAGAGAATTTTTCATATTTATTATGTCACTCAAATCATTACCACAACTCTATGTAGTATTATATCACAAATATATCACAAATAAGGAAACAAGCTCAGAGAGGTGATATGTATATTTCACACAGTCACACAGTTAATAAATGGCAGAGTTCAAAAATTTTTTAAAATTCTCACCCAAGGATATGTTTTTATTGACTTTTAGAAAGAAAGGGGGGAAGAGAGGGAGGAGAGAGAAACATCGATCGTTTGCCTCTCATATGCACCCCAATGGGGACTGAACTCGCAACCTAGGGTTGTGCCCTGCCCAGGAATCAAACCCACAGCCTTTGGTGCACAGGGGATGCTCCAACCAACCGAGCCACCTGACCAGGGCCAGAGTTCAAATTTTGCCTCATCTACTGTTTGCAGAGCTGCATTCCAGGTGGCATAGAAAGTGGTTCAACTACCCTGGGAGCTTCGTACAGTCCAGAGGGGAAGGCCAGGATAGAGATAAACAAAATACAGTGAATATCAGAATAACGAAGTGGAGGCCAAGTGCCAAAGGCATGGTGTATTCAGCAAAAAAGTTCAGAGAAGGGGTGATGGTTATGATGGTTGGTAGCTTCAGATACACCCACTGCGGTGGGGGAGAGGGGCATTCGTGGGGGGGGGGGCATGGCAGCAGATGCTTGGGGGTCAAGATGAGCACTGTGTCCCTTGGGAATGGGTGAGTGGTCGCAAATGGCTGAAGCCCCCATTTTAAGGGGGAGTTGTAGGCAACAGGATTACAGCCTGTGGAAGGCGGCTGCACTGTACAGACTCTCAGGCCATAAACTAAGACCATTTGTACTTTATCCACTGGAAGTTGCCAACGATTCCTAAGTGGAGGTGGTGATGTTTGCAAAGTTTTTTAAAAAAAATTCTCTGAACTTTTAAAGAAAGTTTAATATAACAAGACTGTGCCTCAGTGTTTTGTGGGGGTGAACATGAGAGGCAGTGTCTTAGCGTCAGTTCCTCCAGAAGTCAAGCCTAAAACAAAGATTCAAGTGAAAAGAATTGATTCTTTGGGGTGAGGCCAGGAAATACCAGCATGGGACTGAGGGAGAGTGACAGGGAACAGAAGGCAGAAAACAGTGTCCATCGTCAAGATATGTATCATTGTGGGAACTGGAAGTTAATCTCGCTGGGAGACTCTGGGAGCCGGTGCAGAACATACACCTCAGAGGTATCCCACCCACGGGGCCAGGAGCTGGCGTGGGAGTGTTTATACATGAACTCCTACTGCCTCGGGGGGGGAGCTGTGGTTCCCCAGAACTTCCAGCCTACCACATGGGCATCAAGAAGGCATTTGGTGGCATTGGAGAAACCCTCAGACAAAGATGCATCTGTGGATAAGGGGGGCTGGACAGTGTGCAATGAAGTAAGGTGGGGATATGGACAGGCTACTGGCAGGATCTGCTGCAGGCAGGAATAACTGGATTATTTCAGTCCCCTAAACAGAGAGTCACATGAGTCAGACCAATGTGCTGACAGCAGGGAGTGAAAAGAAGAAACAGATTTTAAGAGTTTTATAAAGGAAAAATTGCGAGGGTTGGTCTTACAGACTCCTGCCTTATAAGGCAACAAGTGCCTGGCTTTTTAATGACTTTGGAGTTAATCTCAGGAAAAAGTTGGCCTGGCCCCACACGCATTCTTTTAAATACATTAGGAAAAATAAGTATTCATAAGACTAATCTTTTAAAATACCTATAATTTACACATATTGGGAAAGGACCCTGGGAAAGGTAGGTAAAGCTAATAAACATACATGAGAGTAGTGCAGCAGACATCCAAATTCCAGGCTTGCTCCTTTTAGCCACCCTGCCTTTTTCATGGGAACAAAAGAAAAAATAATAAAGAAATAATGCAAACCCCAAAACAATACCTAGGAATAACTAAGATTGAAAAGAAAAAAAAAAAGGTAAAAATAGCCTAACAGTTTGTTCTAGCATTTCAAGCGGGAGCTTTTGAGAAAACTCACCAAAATCTGAAAATCAGAAAACAGCATGGGGACTGACTGACCGAGGCATGGATTTAGGCTCACCCTCTCATCTGTAACTAAGAGAGTGAGAGGTATTTGCCCCTTTCCCGGCGCCCCTGCTCCGCAGGAGGCAGGAGGCAGGAGGCAGGGAGGAAGCCGGGCTCCTGGAAGAGCGGAGCGGGGCGCCGAGGGACAGCACCGCAGGTGTGCGGGTGACCTGGGCGGAGTCGGGAGGTGGTGCAAAGTACAGTGGAGGTGGGGGCGGGGGCGGGACTCCTGAAACGTGGGGAATATGGGGTGGGGCAGAAGCATGTGCCTCGGGAGGTTACGGGCATTTTCTTGGCAACCATATGAACTAAAGATTAAAGGCCCTGGGCCCCTCAATTTTAGGGGCAGCTGAGGTTCTGTAGGACTCTCTGATCCACCAGTGAGAAAGCGGTTTCCACAGACCCAGCTGAAAATATTCACTACCTCTGGTGGGTGGGAGCTTAGCCAAATCGATCTGATTTAAAAAGAAAACAGTGTTGACTCTTACAGCAAATTCATACCTGCAGTAGAAGGAATAACCGAGATATAACCTTCATTTTTGTTCTTCTGTTTGCCTTTTTGAAATATGTGCTCAGAAGCCCTGTTTGGAGATTGACATGGGAGGCAGTGAATAATATTTGCCAAGTTCATGGTGGGAGCCATCCTCTGTGCAGCTTGTCCCACACCCTGTCCATCCTGTGTAGGCTCCTACACGCTGACATTCCCGGCGACACGGCAAGAATCGGCTTTGTCCATCTGCTCCTCTGCATTTCTTCTCTCCCTGCCACCAGAACTTGATCTATGGACAAGAAGGGGCGCCCATGACGGAGGGGATGGAGAGGTGCGAAAGGCACATGCACCCCCAAAAGGGATACGAAGGAAGGCAGGCGCGGGAGCAAAGCTAGAAGACAGCGAGAGGGGAGCAGAGGGACGAGAGGCAGGGAAGGGGAGTGGAGACAAGGTCCAGAGTGGCAAGGCAGGGGGAAGGAAGAGGTTTGTGGCACTTCTGATGCTTTTGCCTTAACAGATACTGTATGTGTTTGAATATATGGCGCTCCTCCCTCTGCCAGTGAGAGAATCCCCCAAAGTGCCTTTGGGCCAACTTGGTTACTTAAATTTTTTAAAAATATGTTTTTATTGATTTCAAAGCCAGGAAGGGAGGGAGAGAGAGAGGTAGAAATATCAGTGATGAGAGTCATTGATCAGCTGCCTCCTGCAAGCCCCTTACTGGGGATCGAGCCTGCAACCTGAGCATGTGCCCTGACCAGGAATGGAACCGTGACCTCCTGGTTCATAGGTCGATGCTCAGCCACTGAGCCATGCTGGCTGGGCCCTAACATTTTTATAGATATAGGTAAACTAGCCAAATGTCTCTTTGTCATATTTATTTAGTGACATGTACATATTTAAAGCTACATTTTAAATACTATGCAAATTTAGAAATACTGCTTGTTCTTACTCTCATATTCCATTTAATAAACCCTTTATAGTCATTGCTGATGGGATTATCTTTGTCATCAATACAGGCACTTTTGCAGTCACCCAATACTGTTTTCAAGAAGGACTTCAAATATTAAAGCTTACAACTCAGGAATAATTACCGTATTATTTTTCTTTGCCTCCTATTTTTAAAACTGATTCTCTCGGGTGCCCCATATAAGCATTCGAAATCTGCACTGATTGAGCTACTTTATGGCTCATCTTCTCCAAGCAATACTTTATTTTTCAGCATAATTGAGGGAAAGCCCTGTAAATGAGAGAGCACATAAGGTAAGGACCAGATTCAAAGGTGAATCACTTTTATTTTTCTTTGAAGTAAAATTCAAGCATGTCTAATACAGCTCTTCTAGGAGAGGATTTGATGGCTCAAGGCGAGGGCTGATTGGTTTTGCTTAAGCTATTCCAGAGATTCCTGAGACTTCTGCTGCAGGGTCAAACTTGGGACAAACTCCAACCAAATCACATGTAGAAAACACCTCCCAGGAGATATTGTAGCTTCCTCCAGGTTTCAGTCTACCCTAGCCCAGCCAGCCTCTCTAGGAACTGTGCCCTGAGAGAATGCCAGCCTCATCTGTTCACAGCAGTGGTTCTCAACAGATGATTTTGCTCTCCAGGGGTCCTTTGGCAATGCCTGGGGACATTTGAAGGGGGTATTTAATATCAGTACTGGGGGATATTAGTCACACTTCTCCAGGGAAACAGAATCAATAAGATCTGTGTATATACATGGAGGAAGATTTTAAAGAATTGACTCACGAGATCATGGAGGCTGGCAAGTCCAACATCTGCAGTTCAGGTTGAAAGGCCATCAGGCCCGAGACCTGGGGAAGAGCTGATGCTGCAGTTCAAGTCCAAAGGCTGTTTGCTAGCAGAATTCCCTCTGGCTTTGGGGAGGTCAGTCTTTGGTTCTGTTTAGGCTTTAATTGATTAGAGGAGTCCCACCCATATCGTAGAGGGCAATCTGCTCTCTTCAAAGTCCACCAGTTTAAATGTCAATCTCATCCAAAAACACCCTTACAGAAACATCCAGAATAATGTTTGACAACATAGCTGGGTACCGTGGCCCAGAGAAGTTGACACAAAATTAATCATTGTGGGGGAAGGGGTCGTGTGTGTGTGTGTGTGTGTGTGTGACTGGAATCTGCGGGTAGAGGCTGGGGATGCCTCTACAGTCCTACAATGTACAGGACAGCCCTCCATAATAAAGAATTATCCAGCCCCAAAAGTCAGTAGTGCCAAGGCTGATCAACGCTGGTCCACAGGCTCCAGCATAGCCTTGGTAATGTGGCTATAACATCATTGGCTACAGGTGATGGGACTTTTGCATTGTGCAGGGAGCCATCAGATTCATGAGGAAAGAAACTGGTGAAACATCTTAATGATGATCATTCTTCCCTTCTCTTTGACTTGCTGGGAGAGAGAATTATTCCACTGAGACCTACTTATGACAAGTCTGCTGGTTTGGGATTTCTGAGTAGAGATAAATATAATTTCTTCATGCCAATGGCTCAAGTCAATCTCTTGGCTGCAGAAATGGCCTGAGGGAAAGGAAAGAAGAGAAGGCTCCTGGAAGCTCCTCTGAACCGGGTAAAACACGAAGCTCAGATGTCCCTGGAGTAAAACCAGCGTGTGAGTATAGCTTTCACTGGGCAGTGTAGCCACTGAGGCACAACAAGAACAGCCAAACTGACAATGAATTTGTGAGAAGAATAGAGCAAATGGGCCAACGGCACAATGACTTTGGTCATTTGTTGGTTGGTTGGTTCGTTAATTAATTAATTCACGCCGTCAACTAATTTGTGGAGGGCCTAGAATGTGCTGGCTCTGAGCAAATAAGGCAGCTTGGTCTCTGTTCTCAAGTTTGACTAATAGAGAAGACAGACAATAAAATGCAATTAGAAATATGTTACTGAGGAGAAGTAGAGGTTGTTTTGCATGGATATACCACCTCATTAGAGATGACTTCTCCTATACTCTGGTGGGAAAAGGCCCCGGATTTATAGCCAGAACTGGATTTGAATCTTAGCTCTTCAGACTCCCTGGCTGCCAAGTAAATTATCCTCTTGGATCTCCTGTAAAATGGGACAAAAACATCTACCATACCAACTATCACATGGATGGACTGCGAGAAGCACATGCAAAAATGCATGAAAGTGCTTTGTCAGCCATAAAGCACATTAGAATCACAGGGTAGCTTTTAAAACATACTGATGTCTGACCCTCCAGCTCAGACTAATTGGGCCAGAAGCCCTTAGCGGAAAAGTCTAAGCACTAGTATTTTTTAAAAGCTCTCTAGGAGAAACTAGAGCATAGCCATCCTCTATCAGCATTGTCAATTTGTGTACTGTTACTTCCCCAAAGTAATCATAGTCAAAACTTCTAAGTCAGTGATCTTGTGTCCAAGGTTGGTTCAAGTTTGACATGAAAAGTAGACTTGGGCCACTGTTTTTCAGGGTCTTGCTTTAATGCTATAAGCAGCAGAGAAACCTGCTATAGCTCAGAACATGAGAGGGTCACCCAGGGACCTCACAGGCCAGAAGAGTCAGGTAGGGGTGGGGGACAGATCTCACTGCAGGTAGTGAAAGCAGGTCCATGCCCTAGGTAGAATGTGATCTCCTGATGGCAGGAAATATGAGTCTTTCATACCGCAAACATTAGATTTTTGCTCTGTGACTGGCATGTTTTTAGACATTAGGGATACTATAATTAACTGAAAAGATGATATCACTATTTTCATGGAGATCATATTCTAGCAGGAAGAGGAAGACAAAAAATAGTACGCACAATACATAAAATGTTAGATGGTGATAAGTATAATGGAGAAAAATAAAATAAGGTAAGGATACAGGTCTCTGGTTCTGTGAAAGTGAGAGAATGAAGCATGTTGGTACCTGGAGGAACAGTGTTTTTCGCAAAGGGAACAGCAAGTACAAACGTTCTCAGGCAGAGACGTGCCTGGTTTGTTTGAGGAACAGCGAAGACGCTTGTGTCGTCGGTGAGGGTGAAGGATCAGAGAGTTATCTGCAGGCCCGATTACAGGGCCTAATAGGATATTGTGAAGGCTTTTACTTTACTCTGAGTGAAAAGGATTTTGAGCAGAGGAGTGGTACAATTTGACTTGTGTCATTACAGGATCACTCTTTCTGCACGTGGACAATGAACTCAGGGTGGAGAACAGGAGACCAGTTAGGAGGCTGTTGCTATAATCTGAGGGGAAAGTCCAGGGAGGGAGAGGGGAAGTCATGAGAAGTGGTCGGGGAGCTGAGGAGAAGGCACAGAGCCCAGTGAGGCGCCAGTATCACAACTGATGACTCAAGGACAAGTTGTCCAAAACTTGGAAGCAAATCCACGATCGGTGTGCCAGAAACCCAGAGTCCACTAAGATCAATGCCAGCCGGCAGACGCCTCCAGACAGACGGAAATGGACTTCCATCCTTCTACCCACAGCCCTCCTATCTCTTTGTGCACTTTGCATCTGAAACGCTCCATGCACTATCACAAATGAAATATGTTCTTGAGGGAGAGAGGCCTTCACAGTGACTGAAGCCTTGTGAAAACTGAAATTTGAACACTGCCCATCACGGCCCCTGCTGACCATGTCTATGAAGGAGACATAAAGTGTGATCCTGCAGAACCCTGCTTGAATGTTATCACGAGTCAAGTCTGTGAAATGGGGAACTGGCAACACTGGCCACGCGCGGTGGGAAGAAGCGGGGCCAGGCTAGGCACTGACCGCTCTAAAGGCCAGTGTGTTTTGCGGTGACTGCTCCTAACCACAAGACAAATAGCATCTGCCGCCAGATGGCACTATTTCCCCTGAAATGCCTGACAGTGCCCAAACTCACGGGGTGAAAGCTCCCGACCAGCTCGAGGAGAGTCCTGATTATTAATCGCCCCTAAATTGAGTGCCTGGAGCCCCAGAGGCAAGGGCTGAATGTGGTCCTGCCTGTTCTTCGGCAGTTCTGCAGACTCCCCTGGCACCGATGAACTTGAACTTGAAGGATTCGGTTCGTCCAGATCTGGTCTCGGCAGAGTTTAACACCGGGCTGCTTAGCCTCTCCCGCAGCCTGCGGAGGCTTCTGAACTCCTTCTCAGCGTTACATATTTACATGCACAGAGCATGATGCATAGGATAGCAAAGAAAGCCAATTATGTTGAAATGTAGTCATTAGAATATTCGAGAAAGTGTGAGATATAGTAATATGTGTGCTTTATTACTGTAATAAATGATAATTTTGAAATGATAATTATAATTTTGAAACTGTAATGAGCAAAATGGTATTTCAAGGTATCTGATATCTGCAACAATTGTAAGGTGGTGCTTGGGGCCTGCAATCATGTTTGATGAGACCGCTTAATTTTAGTTAGAAGTGAGCGAAAATAAAGATGTATTTCATGCTCTCAATATTTTATAGGTATCTTCCTTCTTCCCCTTCCCCACCTTTTTTTTTTTTTGACATTTAAGTTCTTGGACCTCTTGAATTCCTTTCAAAGGCGATCTCGTGGAGGTTGGGAGACCCCAGGTTGAAAATCCTTGGTCGAATGCCTCTTTGATCAGCCTATTACTCATTTGGCCAGTGGAAGGACCAAATCCTCACACTAGCCAGGCTCACATTAGAGAAGGAATGAGCGCACCACCGAGGCCTGCCACTTCCTTCCCTTCCCTTCTCTCCCCTCCCACGGTCCCAAACACCACTCAGTCATTTGTCCTTTGCTCTCAGGTGTCTGTCTTCTCTGGAGGTGAAGGGGGGGGGGTGTAGTGACGCGTGAAGGCCAGCAAAGGCCAACGTTAGAGCAACAGGAAGCAGGGCAGCTTTTCGATCTCCGCGTCACTCTACCTAAAATGCGTCCTTCCCCTCCTCCCCGCCCATCACGCTTTACCCCACCCTGCTTTACTTTCTTCACAGTTCTTATCATTATCTGAAAGGACCCGTTTCTGTGTTTCCTCTGTGATCTTCTGCTTCGCAGTGAGAAGTGCAACTGCACAGGAGGGCAGGATGACTTGTCTTTCTCACCGCAGCCTCCCTCGTGCCCGGAGCAGGCTGCGTGTGTGGTGGGTGCTCAAGTGATATTTGTTACAGGAATGGGCCAGATTGGCCTGGGATGGAAATGCAAATAATTCTTCCATGACAAACGTTTCAGTTTTTTTTTTTAAACCACTGTATGTGATTGACTCTGCAAGTACAAAAACACGGTGAGTGAGGTCCACAGGGTGATTTCAATGCAGTGGAATGGTCGTCTGTAGAGAAGGTGACTTCTTAAGACTTGGAGGAGTAAAATAGAGAATAAGCTTTGGTCTGGTAATTATAAGTAATATTATATGCATAAATATCTTAGTTTTATGTAATGAAAATACACTTTTGACTTTCTATATAGAGAATATTTAATGAAAACAAATATTTTACTCTCTCTTTTCGAATTATATAAAAAGACGCCCCCCCCCCCATTTTATATGATCTCTCTGTTATGGGTCATGAGTGGCTATTAAATATGAAATAGAATACATATATTCAATATTATATATAATATATTTAGCAATATATTGCTAAATCTTAGAGGCTGGAATAAATTATACACACACACTATCTTTTAATAGTACAAATTAAAGGTACTTTTATTATTAATAATTTAATTTATTTGTAAATTGTTTTCCTTTCTCATTATGCACAAAATGAGTACATATACTTAAACATTTTATCTTTGTGCATCTTGGCCCAGGCAAATCAACGTGTAGTTTACTGATACACTGAACTGCTGCTGGTGGGACTTTTGTAACCTCATGGGTAACATGGGTGACAGAAGACTGTAAGTAGGAAACTCACATCATTTAAATTTTCTAAGAAGGGAGAAAGTAAATTCTGCAAACCACATATTGGGGAGCCCGGAGTCTCAGTTCCAAAGAACTGGAGAAGCTGTAAGAGACCCTGACGCCAGTAGGTGGAGCCAGTGAGCAGTCCCCAAGGACCAACGGTGCACAGAAACTTCATTTTCTTCCCTGGCCAGGCACGCCAAGACGCCTCTGCAAGACGTCTGGGGACCTCGCTGGTGGTATAGTTTTTGACATGTGGAGATATGTGGACTAACCACAAATCAGGTAAATTTGGAGCATTATAAAAAATAAGTAACTGGCCACTCTCATATTTTATCAAATTGTAAGCTATGCTACCCTTTCTCTATGACCAACCCATTTCCAGAGTCACACTGGAATATGAATTCGTTTTCATCAAGTGGGTTAATAAGAATCAGAGGGTTGATTTGGGCAATTTTAGGATGCACTGAGTGAAGAAGTATGATGTTTAGAATAAGAGAAATGAGGCTAGGTGAGACGGACCACTTGGAAAGTTACACTCAGCTTGGAACATTACATTTTTTAAGTGGATTTAGGCAAATTGGAACATGATAAGCAGAGTGACAAGGATGCTGAGGACTTAAGATATATACACAAAAGACCTGCAAGTGTTTAAAAAGGAGGAGGAGCAGAGGTCATGGGGTAGGGGTGTATGGTTTGCACCTGCAATCTTGAGGCTGACAAGTAAAATACTGCATGGTCTAAACAGTGTGTGCAGTGGCTGGTCTAGAACCAATAAGTGAAACTAAAAGAACTGGAATTAGGTTCAACAAACAGAAGAATGTCCAACAGTCGCAGATGTTCAACGATGGAGAGATGTCATTGGGAGAGAGTTCTCATTGCCCAGAAGACAGGCTCTAGCAACGCTTTTCACAGATTTGGGGGAAAAGGCTCCAGCATTAGAGGAATGGTAGATGAGGTCCAGGTTCACCATATGCTGGTCTAGGGATCGGTGATAATCCATCACAAGTTTTTTTTCACTAAGTCCCTAGAAAGAGATGGGCAACATGGTTCATAAATCTGAATTTATTCCACTTAAAGGACTCTCGTTTATTCCGATATCTGTTTACTTCTTACATTGTAAGGGTGAAATGCCCACTTCTTTTTTGAATTAATGGTAATGATAGTTTGGCAACCCTTTATTGAAATCTCTAAGTTGTCTTGAAACATAATAATAAAAATTGGAATGAAAAAAAAATTACAGATCTACTTATCTCAGTGATCTTTAAGGTTTCCTTCCAATCCTGGGATGTTATGATTCTAGAGAGTAACTACTCAGCATCCTTGGGCAACGAGATTCTGTTAGACTTGATTTAGCTCCCCAATGAGTCTAGAAGGGCGTTAGCGCAGGTCAGCCCCCTCCCTGGCCCCCGGCCCTGGCCCAGCCCTGCGTGCTCATTTCCTGGCTCTTCTCTCTTCAGCATGG
Organism: Miniopterus natalensis; assembly: GCF_054644295.1. NCBI lineage: Eukaryota > Metazoa > Chordata > Mammalia > Chiroptera > Miniopteridae > Miniopterus > Miniopterus natalensis. Next base: position 31,631,914 of record NC_142092.1, on the reverse strand, counting down.
AAGTATGTGCCTCTAAGCACTACAGTTTGGATTTCGCGTGTCTATCAGCTTAATGAAAACAATTTCACAGAAAACATGTCTTTTTAAATTTGTCCTCTTTTGCTCAACATTAAAAAAAATAAAAAATAAAAAAGAGAGAGTGATTGATCCAGGTTGCTATCTGTAGCTTTTCTTTCGTGGCTGAATATAGCCTGAATTTAGCACGATTTATCTATTCCACTTTGACAGACACCTTTTCCAGTTTTGTTTTGGTTTTTTGATATTTTGAATAGCTCTGTTCCGAACATTCTTATTCACGTCTCCTCATGCAAAGGGAAACTGATGTATGTTGAATGTTTTATATGAAATACAACTCTGGCGAAAATCAAACATCCTTCCCTTGCACAGCCATTGACTCGATCATTATTGCCCAGGAGGGACTCATGATGAAAATACCTACAATGTATTTACAAAACCAGGAAACAAACATCCAAAAGGATCATGGACATTGCAAGAAGAGGCCATTTATCAACTTGCCAATCCCCCCCCCATTCAGGTATCTGCCTGAATTGACATTTAAATTTAGCCAGTCAAGAGAATGTGCGCTGGCATCTCGCCGTGGCTTTGGTTTTTGCTCCCATCTGCAGTAATGAAGAGACGCACATTTTTACTTGGGTTCCCGCATCTGTTCAGTGCCTATGTCTTTCACTCGTGTTTTCTACCGAGTTGTTCTCTTTTTTTCTTTTTTAAAATATGTTGTTATTGTCTTTAGAGAAAGAGGGAGAGGGAGAGATAGAAACATCGATGAGAGAAACATCGATTGGCTGCCTCCAGCTCGACCGCTACTGGGGACTGGGCGCAACCCCGACGGGGAATCCAGCTGGCCACCTCCTGGTGCAGGGGACAGCGCTCCACCTCTTAATTTATGTAGGAATTCTTCATATATTCTGGATAAATGCCCACTGTTAGTTACATGTGTTGTAAATATCTTTTTTCACTCTATGGTTGCGTTTCCATTCCTTAATGGTATTCTTTTTAATAAAAAGTTTTAATTTTAATACAGTCCAATTTATTAAAGTGTTCCTTCAATAGTGCTCTCTGTGTTAATATTTTTATACTCTGAGATGACGAAGATATTCTACTACATTGCCTTCTAAAAGATCTAGTGTTTTGCCTTTCACATTTAGATCTTCAGTCCCCTAGAGCTGATTTTTGTGCATGGTTTGAAGTAGAAATCAAGACCCACCCTTCCTTCCTTCTTTCCTTTTTTCCTCCCTCTCTCCCTCCCTCCCTTCCATCCTTCCTTCTTCACTTAAAGATATTCAATTGTTAACACCATTTATTAAAAAAAAGATATCATTTCTCTAAGACTTTGCAGAGGTTCTTTAGATATAATTAAGTGATCATTTATGTGTGAATCTGTATCTGGGTTTCTGTTTTGTACCCTTGCCTGCTTGCCTATCCTTGTACAAATACCTCACTGTCTTAATGTCTGTAGCACTCCAGTCAGCCTGGACACATGACAGAGCAAGTTCGCCCATCTTTTTCTTTAAGGGTATCCTGGCCAATCTTTGCCCTTTGTTTTACATTGAATCTATTTCACTTAATTTCTTTCTCTCTTCCCTCGCTCCACTGTTTGCTCCTAGGAAGTCTTTTCATCCAAATCTACTTAATAACAGCATACTGATTATGTAATTCTTACTCTCTCTTATGCTCAGACTTAAATCATAAAAGAATTACCCTGTCTTGTGGTTTTTTTTTTCAGTAAAAAAGTAAATTTTCTACATAATTTAATAGGGTGGGAAAGAGGCTAGAGACTAACTCTCCTTAATGTTTTAACATCTCATTTACAAATGACCCCAATGAATCATTCACACTAACTTTAAATTTCATGTAATTTTAAACAAGATGACATAAAGCAGCAGAATGACAGCCTCTTTGTTGGTCCCTTCACCTCCTTCTCTCCTCCCAACCCTTCCTCCCTCCTTGGAATGTTTGGCCTCATCTATCTGTAACATATATTTTACAGATGTTCTTTCCATTTTAGCAGTTAAAGCCCTTTAACATCTGCTTACTCTTGTGAATTACTTGAACAAGAACTCTCCATGCATCATCAACCACCTGCTCCAGAGCTGCCGCAGAACAAGTAGGTCTGAAAAATCTAACGATAAAATAAACTACCCAATGATTAATGAAAGTTGCATAGTGTTTCAGGAAATGGATGTCAGTCTCACCCAAATGCTTGCAACCAAAGAGAAATTTATGGCAAGTGTGCTAGTGAACAGAGCTAACTAAGCTCACAGCCTTTAGCTTTAAATCACATTTGGCTGCTGGTAATCAGAGACCTGATCTGAGTGGCTTAAACCGATGGGGGGTATATTTTTTGATCTATGTCTATAAAGACCCAGAGGTAGGCAGTAGAAGGCCATTCAGTAACTCACCACCACAAGGAACGTGAGCATCTCCCTTTACGCCTCCCCATCCTGGGTCATGGCTTGTGTCCTCAAGGTTGGTACCTCACCCTCCAAGGTGGCTTCCAGAAGGCAACCACTCTTCCTGTAGTTTAGCAGAACCTGAGTGACATGGGCAGGTCACTGTAAGGCCCAGAATGAGAGGAGGGGGAGAGAGAGGCTTTGCTTTGAGGGCAAGAAGAGAGGAGAGATGAAGGAAATTTCTTCTGACAAGAGGAGGCTGCAAGTCAGTGTATGTCACAAGTGTTTGCCCACATCTCTGTTTAGATCTCTGGATTACTAGTAGGTCAAAAGGATCTAGATTCTTGTTTTAAAATGTTCGCCAGAGAAGCTGTGAGGCAGCCATCTATGAGTATGCCTCCCTCCCTGTCCCTCCTTGGCCCCCCCTTGGCCTCAGCCCTCTAATCACACAGTGTACTCATGCTCTCTCTTCTCAGTTTTCTATCAAGCCCCAGTTTCAGGTATTTCACTAAAACCTGTGTCAGTGAGAAAGCCCATAACTTCCCCAGTGATATTTCTATTTAAACACTCATTAAATGGACATCCCAAATGGATCACTGTAGTTACTTTACATCTTTCCCAGTTTGGGATTAAAACAGTATTGCACTGCTTTATTTTACATTTATTTCATTACTTGTAGATTTGAATATTTTTTCATATTTATCTTTTCTAGCTCTATTGAGAATTTTTGCTCCTATCCTTTGCATGTTGAAAAATTGGAGTGTTAAGGGGTTTTATTTTCAATTTACACAGCTTCTTTATACATTAAAGCTATTTTCTATATTTGTTACAAGCTGATCTTCTAATTCACTGCTTCAATCTTAAGCTATATCTGCCCTATTATTTATTCCATCTGTTATATTCTCTATTTAGAATATCCCAGTTTTCACCCAGTTCTTTTTTGATTTCTTGTTTCACATATCTAACATCTTTTATCACAGGCATTTTTCATGTTCCTTTTAAATTCTTGTTCCAGCAATCCTGCTTTGGGTGGGATCTGAAGGGCTCACCTGTGTGATTTCGGATGAGCTGGAGAGGAGAGGAGAGGGATTAGCTCCATGGTGAATGAAGCTCCAGGCACCACAGAACCATGATTTGCTGCCATCTTTCTTACTAGGCAACTGCTTGGGTCAGGAATGCATCTTGAAAACCCTCGGGAGAAGTGGCACTAGGAGGAGGGAGTCTCCTCCCGGGGTTGGCAGCGGTAGCTCTGGGACTGGAGGACGAGAGGAGTGGACGCGAGGACTGCCCACCCTGCCCCTCCTTCCACAGTGCCCTGCCCGTAAGCCTTTGGTGCCTGCGGAGGAAACCTGAAGGGTCAGGCAATGATTCCCCGTCACCTGGCAGAGAGCCCGGTGCAGAATCTAACAGGCTTTCCTCCAATTCTCTTTTGCTGTTGCCTCAGGTCACCCCTCTGGCCACAGCCCCCTGTCCCACCACTGACCAAGGCAGCCTCCACTCTCCTCAGGGGCAGCTCACCTTTTAATCTCTAGTTCCTAGAACCCATGTTTCCTTCTGGTTCCGGAGTTTCTCCAGGGTTGACTTGGAGGGGGGAGTCGGCAGCCTGGGTAGTTGGTCATTATGTTAGTTTGCTAAGGCTGTCTTAAGGAATTATTACAAGCTTGGCGGCCTAAAGCAACAGTATTGTATTTTCTCACAGTGCTAGAGGGCAAAAGTCCACAATGAAGCTGCCGGCAGGACTGGTTCCTTCCGGGGGCTCGCAGGGAGAACCTGCTCTGAGCCTCTTGGCCGCTTTGGGTGACTTGCGGCAATCGCTGGCTCTCCCTGGCTCACCCCATCCAACCTCTGCCTCCGTCCCTGCATTGCCATTTCCCCTGTGTATGCCCTCACCAATTCTTATAAGGACATTTGTCATTGGATTTAGGGCCCGCTCAGGTAAACCAGGACAATCTCATCTGGAGATCCTTAATTACATCTGCAAAGGCGCTTTTTTCCAACTAAGGCCGCATTCACAGTTTCTGGATAGATGAGACGTATCTTTTTCGGGACCACCACTCAACCCCACTATAGCCGTCTTGGCAGGAGCTAAACTCTCCAAGGGCAGCTGGCTTGCCTGCTCTCTGTTCATCAGCTCACCCCAGCGGGGCATTTGTACTCCTCTGTCACCTGCCCGTCCTGGGAAACACGCTCTAGCTCAGAGGCCAAATGCCTCCCGTATCCCCTAAAGGCCCCTCTTTCTCTCTCAGGTCTTCAGGCTGTCATAAGAAGTCTTGTTAAGGAGACATTTCGCCGCCTGGCTTGGAGGAAAGCCATGCATTTGTCTCAGGCCCTTTGACCTGCTCTCTCCTTTGTCAACCTTAATAGAGACTTAACAGACACGCCGAGCAGGACCAGACTATAGGAAAATCCATAAGCCATTAACCATAGCTACACAAACCAGTAAGAATCAATCCCCACACTTGACTTCAAACATGCTGGGCTTCGGAAGTGACCTAAAAGTGACAGTCTGCTGCTGGGCTTGGGATCAGAGGGGGCTGGCCAGGGATAGTCAGCACTCAGAGTTTACAAATTGTCTGACTTCAGGAGGAAGCTCCAGGGCTTAACCTTAGGAAGATCCATCAGCAGTAGAGGAGGCCGTTCCTTAACATAGGGAGGGAATGAAGGCCCAGGAAGGGTTTCACTGGGAATTAGCAATGGTCTAGCTCCTGAAATAATTGGGCTTTGAAAATCCCAAGTTTTGCTTTTCTAAATGGCTCCGGGTTGCATTATGTTTATTGATCTTCCCGAGCTTTTGCAGCCCATAAGCGATGAGCCTTTTACCGCACTCCATGACTGAAGGGCACACAACTGCGAGAACAGCTCATTTCATTTTTTTCGATTTATACAAAAGATACTGTGGTCCAAGCCCTCTAGGCACCCATCTCAATACATAAATATAACAATTAAGCTAAATGGAAATCCTGCAGGTTAAAAGTGCCTCACAAAAGAAGGAGGCTTTTTCCAAAGCCAGGAAGTTTATCCACAGAGGAAACACCAACTCAACAAGAGTGGGCTTGGGCCAAACCGTTAAGGTTAAAAAAAAGAAATCAAGAATTATGGGATCCAAAATAAAGAAAAAATATTTTCCCCCAAAAGCAAACAGAGAAAAAATACCTTTAAGCTGTGAATTCAGGATTCTAAGCAACTGCTGCCACTGAATTGTTACTTACAGCATTTTCCTGGCAGGGGTTGGTTGTGGCGGGGTTGGGGAGGGGAGGAGAGGAAGCAGTCCTAGAACTGAACTGACACCAAGAGTGTCTCAGGTGCCCACTAAACATGACACTGGTGAGTGGGCAAACCAGTGTCAGATATGCTATAGCCTTGCTACTCCCAGTCTGGTCCATCACACTGGTGCCCAGTAGCATAAGCAGCAGGACCATCATCTGGGGACTTGTTAGAAACAGAGAATCTCAGGCCCCACCCAGATGAATTTAGGCAGAACCTGCATTTTGGCAAGTTCCCCAGGGGATTCTCATGCACAGCAAGGTGTAAGCAAATGGCCGGCCTGGCACGCACCGTCTGCCCTTGCAAAGTTTAGGCTCTTTCTGACTAACCAATAGCACTCACGGAGTGGGGGGTCTGGATCCAGGTAATGGGCTGAGGGGAACAGAGAAATGGGTTTTCATTCAGCCTTAGTCAATTTAAGCACAAGAATCCCAGGAAATGCTCCTGAATGGGTTTGAATTCTCAGACTCACATTTCTACGTCTCCAAATCTTTGATGGTCAGCTCCCAACCACAACTGGTATTCTTGGGTCTTCTCCGACGGACACCTTATTTCAAATCTCATACAACTGGAGGGCACTTAAAGTTTGGCAGGTTAAAGGGCCACGGACGGTAGCAGGCGAAAGGGTTTTTATCTAATGCTCCTGGTAAAGGTGTGCTTTGCTGAAAATGTATAATCCTCCCATTACTTCTCCCACCAGTATTACAAAAAAGGTGTACAGATGCCACAGACCCAACAATGTCAACATTATCAAAATCGTTTACTCAAACTCCAAGCATCTTCACTCCCTCCCTCAGCCGCAGATTCAGTGTCTATCAGTCGCCTCCCCGGCATAAACCCACTGTCCTCGGGGTGCTGCCGGTCTCCTCCACTCCCGTTCCTGCCAAGCTTCACAAGTAGTCATCAGTAATTGCCTTCATTTCCATAAGATCTTGCTCCATGTCTCTGCTCTCCGTCCCTACCCCCATTTCTCTACAGAAACAAACAAGTCTGGAAAGTCCCCAATCTCTGTGTCAAATGCACGACAGAGGCTCCTGAGTGCCCTCCCGGAAACGGGAACTGAGGACAACAGCCTCCCTTTCTCAGGCTCCCATGACACTGCCTTTTACTTGCACTCTTACCACAGAACTCCTCTCTCCGTGCACTGCCTCGGTTTCCTCTAATCGTCTATCTTCTTCCATAGGAAAAAGTAATCACAGACTTTCCAGTTTCCCACCACAGACTGATAATAGCTACTACTTTTGAGTAGATATGGTGTGGGGCAGGCACTGTGTTTGACACTGAATTTACATTTACAGTTAAACTCAACAAACCATGAAGTACTCATTCAGTTTTTCAAGATAAAAACCTTGAGGCTCAAAGAGGTTAAGTAATTTACCTAAGGCTACAGAGCTGGTTAGTGGGGAGCCATGACATCCCAAATATGGCCAGCAGGAGTCTGTTGCAGAAACCCAGAATAATGGGAGCTGGAGGGGCTCACCAAACCTTCAGGACAACAGGAGCCCTGTGGTTGGCGTGCTCAGTGGAGAGGGCTGGAGGGAGTCTGCGCCTCGAGTGGAGTCACGCAGGAGTCCCCGTTGGATCTGCTGAGCTGATGGAGTGGAGCTGGGAAGGAGAGCTGCGCCGTGGAAGTTGACACTGAAATATGAAAGAGTCAGTAGTGTTGACTGGGAAGAAAGTTAAATCCAGAGGCAAAGTCTTGCTTGTTTTATCTATAAGCCCCATGACCCCGTATTACAAGTTTTCGATTAGGCATTTTAACAATTTGATTCAGTCCAGTGGACACCACGGTGGTCTTTTTCCATGCCTGATGCTGTCTGGGGACAAAACAGGCAGAATCACATTGATTTATGTGCCCAACCTTTGATATCAAAGAGTGGATTCCAAGCCAGATTCTACCACACACTTGCTGCGTGGCTTTGTGTAAGCTACGTGTCCCTCTGACCTTCTGTCTCCCCATCTGTACATGGAGGTGTGATAATAATGCCTGGCTCCTTCAATTGATGTGACGTCTAAAGAGATCATGCACGCGAAGCACTTACTCCACAGAAGGCCTCCCTGAAGGGTTTGATAGGCTGGAGGCTGGGCGGGGGGAGGTGTGTAAGACAGTCTTTACCTTTAGGGACTATAGTGGGATGGGGAGTGGGGCAGGAAGGAATAGGCCTGGAATTGGGTCATTTACCCATTTAGCCAGATTTGTCAAATGGGATTGTCATGGGCAAGCATTTCTTGGGTAAACGTGTGAGGCGACAGAATCTACATCACATAGAACAGCAGGATGATTTTAAAGGAAAACTGTAAAAAGCAGGTCTAGTTCATCATCAATAATAACTTTCCACTGCTTGACACTAAATATTGTCAAACAATTTTTGACTCTGAAGGCGCTTCCCCAACATTGAGACTATACAAGCGCAGGACGGATGGCCGCCTGCAGGAAGCGCTGTCAAAGGCCTTCGGAGGAACGAGCCACTGAATTTGTGTTGTTTTGCTCCTGCCCATCTGCCTGACTGTTATGTCTGAGGCTCTCCTGGTCAGGGCAGTCCCCTCCCCCACTTCTTTCTTCCACTCCCACTGACCATTCTGCCACTTCTCTCTTGGTCTGAGGTCTCTCTTCTGAGCTCCAGAGACGTGGATCCTATTACTGACTGAACGTGGGTGGCTTCAATTCCCCAAGTCCCGAACAGAACCTATGGTCTTCCCCCGGCCCTCCTCCCATCTGTGAGCAAGGACTCAAAGGCATTTCATGGGCAAGTCCCTTTCAAAGGACTTCCCTGCTGGGTTCTAAGGGGAAAGTGAGAGACGGCTACTGTCAGTAGAGGGAGATGTCAGATAAGAAAAGAATCTCATAGGCCCTGTCAACATGTTTTAAGATCCTTATTTTTCTTAATGCCAAAAATGATTTTAAAATGTACTGTTTTTTTGAGCTCTGAAAAATTAATGTTGTTTTATAACTTCTGACAAGATAGGTTCTACAGTTGGGTGGGTTCTGTTAATTTGCCTTACGCAATGATGCAATTTTTGCCTTTGGGTTTTAACATATACAATCCTCCCAAACACACACATTTAGGTCTGCTTCCCCCTGCCACCCACTACATATGGAGGCCGCCCAACAAAGTCCAACCGGGTGTGCAAAGTCCAAGCAGGGCACAACCAGAGGGGCATAATCGGACAGGAAGACACACGTCACAGTCAGAGCCCTGGGGTTAGCAAGATGCTCACTCTGGTTATGTGCGTCATGGCCTCTCACTGTCAGAGGCAGTCCCTTAGAGAGGCACAGTGGCCCCGGCCAGCAAGGGTGTGTGGTCAGCCCCACTCTTGGCTCCACCAAGCCCCCATCCTTGTGTTTCTTTGTTATTCTACCTAATTACAGTTCATCCTATATCATCACATACAGTTTATCCTTGGAAATGAACTTAAATCTGTTTGGAAGGTAAAATGGATAAATAGATGAGTGGATGAATGGATGGATGGATAGACAGACGATGGATAGATGCTCTTTAGCAGCCACCTATTTCCACTGAGTCCATTTAAGATTCCCCTCTTCTTTTCTCCTTCTAATTCAAATTTCCCTCTCCTGCCCCCTGTGCTCCATCCCTGCTCCTTTCCTCATCACTGGGCAAGGCTAGGGTTTGGGGTAACTGCAGGCTTAGCACTATCATAACTTTACAGAAAAAAACACACCCCTCAAGTATGTTCCAGAAATGCTAGGCCAGTACTCACCTTACCGGCAACTTTCCCATGCTTGTTCCATCCTCTTGTCCGTCCCTGGTCTTTGCTCTGGAGAGCTCCCCTCCAGCTTGTGACCTGCCCAGGATGGCCTGAGTCTGGCTTTCTCCAAGAATTTAGATCAATTTTCACTTGGGGCATTTGGGTACAACTGTAATAAATGGAGAAGGGTGCTGGAGGGAAGGGAGTCTTGAGAAGAGAGCTGTCAGAGAAGAAGGAACGCTAAGTGCTAGCCTCTAGTGAGAAAGGTCATGTGCTGGGAATTTCCCGCTGCCCAGGAATAAAGTAATTATGCCCATGCCCACACGCGCACAGCCAGACTCACCACATTTTAGTCATGGCACCAGCCCCCACACATTCCCGTACACTTACACCCAAGGGGGAGAACCAGTCTTTTCGTCAATTCAGCTCTCACTTTCTTGCTAGGCCAATGACTTCGTGTAGGAGTTCATGGGAAACAAAGTGTACTGAATCGGTTCAATCATGGAGCCTCATCACACTCTAGGAGAACTTTCATTCAGTAAGCGCGTACTGAGTACCTACTATGTGCAAGGGAGCCCAGTAAGCAAATGGAGCGAGTGTGGGGAGTGGAAACACAAAGATGTGTTCCAGACAGTTCTGTAAGACTCTGGGGAAAGCACCATGGAGAACACATTTATTCAAAACTGACAAGTTAAAATCACCAGATGTGGCAAATCATGATTTTGCTTGGCATTCATTGCCGTGACATTCATCAGTCTGAATTCTTCCACAATTTATATGGATACACTGTGCATTTCAGCCTCTGAGACAACAGATAACCAACCCTTCAAGAAATGCCAACCCTTCATTTACCATCAATGAAGTCCTTCCTGAGTCATCAGCAGCTAGGAAATGCATCTTCCGAAACCACTGGAAGAGAGGGAGGCTGGACAGGGACCTGGTAACTAGGTTTCAGTGAAATAGAGAAAGCAGCAGCAAATTCGGGGTATTGATGGAGACAAGAATCAGGCAACTCTCTCCAAGGATGTGGCCCTAAGAGAGGCCAGACAGAGAAGCCTAACATACACGGCTCTTTTCTTTTGGTTTATCTGCAGATATCTGAATATACAGCTACGTATTACCTATGGAATAAAGGACAGACAACCTCCTCTGACCAACAGCTGTTCAACCTCTGTCCTGAATGCCTTGTTACAGGACCTCAGTTTGATTTGACCCTCCTTCCAAGACGTGTGTGTCTTGAAATGCCGTTGGCGATGTTTTCCATCAGCCTCTCTAGGGTTGGCACCATTAGCGCTGCTTCTTTTGTGCTTAGCACCGGGGTCTTCCTTTGATATTCCCTTTTGTAAGAACCTGTCTATTTCCTTCCTGTTTCTGAGCTTAGGCAGTAAAATAATTCTGTTTGTTTTCTCCATCACTCCCTGTCACATTATGACAATGTACATAAAAGCGCTTTAAAAATAGTAAAGCAGCGTACAAATGTTAATTGATGTGATTATGAGTAGCTGTTCAAAGTATCTCAAGTCGATTTCTAATCACAATTCCCGTTACCAGGTCAAATATGAAATGAAATTGCTGGGACTAAGCCATCCCAGCGCAAGGCTATTATGACAGCTGGGAATCACTGGAAAACGAGCTGCGTTTCGCTTGGCATGTCAGATGGCAATTTAAAAACTGGATCCTGTTTTTTTAATATTAGAATTAGTTCGAGTTCAAGAGGCACATGCCCCCTGCTAGGAGAGGGGCTCACACACGCAGCTGGTGGTGGGACATCAAACCAGGAGCATGGGGACCTGGTTACACAATAAATCCTGATGGGGGCATCGCAAGGATGGTCAGCCAAGAGCGATGCGTCTGCAATACAAGGCCAGTTTTGACAGGGGACAGGTGGTGATCTTGGCAGCTGACTGACTTCAGAGAGAGCCAGCCAAGACCCCCTGTGGGTGTGCTGGCAGGAGGGCAGAGGCTTCCCAAAAGTGCTTAAAGGGAGGGGGTGATGGTGAACAAACCTACCAGCGATGGCGAAGTTCCATGACAGTCCCTGGGAATGTGTATAAAAATGCTTGCATGTCACGTTTCCTACTTCTGTTCTCCTAGGCACTTTCACCTCCTCACAGGCTCACCCCTTTCAACAGACACCCCCCACCCAGACACATGAGAACTCAATGTAGACCCCATTTATCATGCCTACTACCTGATAAGAACTGCCTTCCTAAAAGCACAGCATGAATTCAATAGCTGTTAGGTGAAGTTGCCAAAATCTACTTCTGTCTGTTGCCCAATTCCAGGCTTTGTAGATGCAGAAGAATATGGGGGGTATCATACCACTTGCTGTAGAAGGTGGAGCGCGAGAAGAAAGCGTGTGTATCTGCATATGTACGTAGAAGAATGGACAAGAAACTTTAGTTTACTTGGGGGACATGAACTGGAAGGCTGGGGGACAGGGGTCAGATACAGACTTCATTGTACATCCTTCATACTTTTAAAGATTTTGAACCATGTAAATGTATTGACAGTTCAAATGCTAAATTTAAACAATCCCCAGCGTTGTGACCATCTGTCACCTTGCTTATAACTGCTGATAATGTGAGGTCTCTGACTTCCTTACCATCACCCCTCATCTCACTGATGACCATGGTTTTGGGGGGACTCAACACTGTCATTGACTCCCATCAAGTACACGGATCTTTTCTGGTTTTGTGAAGATTTCTTTTCTTTCTCTTTTTGTCTGTATCTCTCTTGGTTATGTGGTTTAAACTTGCTTGAAATGGAGATTCTGGTAGGCAGAAATCTGTCCTCAGGGTAGTCTGGCAGATGGTTGTACATTCCCAGGTATGGGGCTAAGATTCAAGAAAGACTCACAGTGCCCACATGTAGTCTATAAAGTCTATATATATGTAGTCAAGGCAGAGGGCCCAGCTCACACCCCATGTTTCTGCTGTTCATCACATCAAAACTCCTAGGAAGGGCTGTCTAGATAGACTTTCTCCCCTTTGTCATTGCAGCAGCTCTCACTCAGGCCATCGATAACATCCGTGTTCCTTATTCCAGTGGTCAAATCTCTGTTTCCATCCCATCTGACCTCACGGGCACGTTGGACACACATTGCTCATCTCTCCTTGAAGCAATTTCTTCTTTTGTCCCATATCACCGCATTCCTCTGACCTTCCTGGGCAAACTGCTCAGCCTCTCTCGCTGACCGTTCTCTCCAACTTCTCCATGTTTGTGTTCTTTGCTCTGGGCTCCCTTCTCTTCACTATACTCTCTTCTAAGAGACCTCATCCGGGTTTGTGCTTTCATTACCCTCTGTCTGCTTTGTGACTCCCACCCCACCTCCCAATTTGGCTCTTCCAGATTCCAGATGAACACATCTGCCTGCTAGATAGCTCCGCTTTGACATCAAATTGCCATCTCAAACCCAACATGTTCACCACAGAACTCTTGATGTCCACCCTCTCAACCTGCTCCTCCCCGTATCTTCTCCATCTTAGTAAAAAGTACTGAGTTGCTCAGACGTAAAACCCTGGAGTTGACCTTGTTTTCCTCTTCTCCTGAGAGCCCATCTAACAGCAAGTTCTGTTACTACTGTGTCCAAAACAGACCCTGATTTTGGACCCTTCTCAGCATCTTCGCTGCTAAAGCCTCGCCCTAACGTCCCATCTGTCATTTGTTCTATTATATCAGGATTTTCCTGTTTCCATTCTTGCCCACATACAGTCTGCTTGTCAAAAGCAACCAGAGTGAACCAGTGCACAGGATAAATGCAACCACAACACCCCTCTGCCTCAAATCTTCAAGTTGCTGTGTCTCCACCCGAGTTCTCTCCACATCTTTAGCGGCTCCCTCCTCAGCTCAACACTCAGCACTGCACGGGGCTTCTCTGAGCACCCCCAGGCCACAACGCATCCCACTTCCCAGTGTACCCTTCACAGCCCTCTGCGCATTTCAGCATTTTATATATTTATCTGCTTATGTTTACTGTATGTATCCCCCCTGCTATAATACAAAAAGGAGAACACCATCTCCCTTGCTTATCTGTGTGTCCTCAGTGCCTAGGATGATGCTTTCTTAGTTAGGATAGGCTTAATTCTGCAACGAGGAAAGCTCCAAAGCTGAGGGGTTAGAACAAAGGGTTTCTTTGGCTCAAACTACATGTGTCACATAGGTTGACATGGGAGTTCTGAGATATCCAGAGACTGATAGATTGATTGAGAGACTCAGGCTGAAGGCAGGTTTACCAACAGGATTTCTGCAATTGCTGAGGGAGAGCAGGTGTGAGGATCTCACACCGTCTGAAACGCCTCCACGCGGAGGTGGCGAGCATTGCTTCTGCTCACGTGGTGTAGGCCAAAGAAGTCGCAGGGCCACGCCTAACTTCAAGGGGCCTAGGCCATGGGATCCTCTAGGACCCTCTTCCTCCTGGAAGGAGAAAACTGGAAATGCTGGCAGGCAGCACTTACATCCACACACACGCAAACCCAGTGTGCCCGATACCAAAGCTCATGGTGTCAACCCCTCCGTTTTTGAAAGCACATGGCCCTAGAGTTTCTGCTTTGATGAAGATATTCTTTCACTCTAATTTCTAGGTATTTCCTAATACTTGGGAAACAGTGTCAGCAGCCTCAGGGGCTTCTGAGGTGTAACTGTTTCTGTTGTTTCCCCAATTACATGCTTCCCGGTAAGTTACAGATAAGAGAGATTTTCATAACTTACTTCACTTATTACATGATTTTAACAATGATAAATTCTGTTTTCAATGGAGATAATATACTGCAAATATATATTTTTTAATTTTATTTTTGTTTAAAATATTACAGATGTCCCTTTTTCTCCCCAATGACCCATTCCACTGTGTCCCATCCCCCTCCCCAGTCCCTCTCCCCACCATTGTCCGTGTCCTTGGGTTGTGCATATATGCCTATAAATTCTTTGGTTACTCTCTCCCTCTCCACCCACCCGCCCTCCTCCATCCCTCTGACATTCATCAGTCTCATCTATGCTTCCATGTCAAAATATTAAACTAATGTATTTCAGTTTCTTTTCTTTAGAGTCTTCCTTTATCACCCTTTGTGTAGGCTTTTTGACCTAGGGCAAGAGCAGGTGAGTGAATGAAGGAATCAATAAATAAGTGAAGCGACTTCTTTAGCAAGCTAATATTTTAAAATTAGGCTATGAATAGAAAGTGGATTTTTCTCAATTCCTTTCAGATATAAGGGGCTCAGCCAGGAGTTCCTTCTGTAAATAAGATGCTATGCCCTCCTGCGCAGCTAGATATTGAGGCTGCTGCCCAAAAGGAGAGAATAAGACCATGAAATACGAGAAAGAATGGCCACCCCTTCTGCCCCAAGGAACTATGGGTGGCAGAGGGAAGAGAATCTGGTAGATGGGGGTGGTCAGGCATGTGCCCTTCTCCCTCTTACAACTGGAAGCACAGCAGTTTTAAAAAGTATATAAACATGGAGCTGGGGGGAGAAACTAAGAACCCATTTCCTATGATAACGTAATAAGAGCTACATTTAATGACCCAGGCACTGTGTCAAGTACCTTGTATGTATGATTTCATTCAACCCTCAAAGAAGCCTATCATCATTACTTCCTTTTAGCAGATAAGGAAACTGTGACTGGTCCAAGTCCATATAACTGACAGAACCAGGATTTGAACCCAGATATCTCTAAAGAGCCCACACACTTAACCACTGTGCTGTAATATCACTTTCAGGAATAGCTGATCTAGAATATAGCTGAGTTTCCCACAGCGGTGCAAATGATGTAGCCTGCTCTGTCTTACGGTGCTCCGATGTGTTTCTTTAAGTAGAGCGGAAATGTCAAGTCATAATAAAAATGTGACATTAATGTTACCTCCAAGGGTGCTGAGTGCAAGACACTAACAATTTACTAAGTTTGGGCTTTTGCATTGACCTACATTAATGTGTGATTTCATGCTATTTTGCATGGCAAGGGAAGTTTCTCAGACTTCATTTAATTGCTAGATCAATGTGAAAATGCATTATCTGCCTGCCTTGAGCATGGCCAACTGTTGACCTCTCCAATTAAGTAGACTTGAGAATGAAAAATTCAATTACAATGAACAAACGTTTCTTGAATACTTTCTATGTGCAAGGCCCTCTGCCAGGCCCTGTGGGGAACATGCAGATCTGTTTCTGTCCTCAGAGTGCTTGCAAGTGGGAGGAGGTAGACATACATGTATGGAGGGCTGTGGTGTAACATGCTATCTTACCTTAGGAAGGCAGAGGAAAGGGAATTAATTAGTGAAGCTTGATGGTTTGTAGGCAGCCCCTCAAAGTAGGCATTGCTGGTTCCTTGCCTATGCCCATTTCTCTTCTTTGGGAAGAGAACTACTTTTTATTCCTGGGGAAAGATGAGCCGACTTCTGGCTCAGTCATAAATCTTGTTTGGTTGAGCCTCTTTGTGACAATCTCATGTCTCTTGTCAGTGATTAGTTTAGCCGTGGGAATGTGACTCAGTTCTGGCCAATGAAGCATGAAGGCAAGTCTCTGAGTTGCATTTGGAAAGATTTTCTTACAGCAGAGAGAGCTGTGTAGATGGGGCACAGGCTCTGGAGTGGACTGCTGGGTTTAAAATCCTGGCTCCCCCACTTGGTAGCTGTGTGTCATCAGGAAAATTACTTAACCTTTCTGCACCAATTCCCTCATTTGTTAAATAGGGTTAATAATAATACATACCTAATAGGGCTGTTGAAAGAATAAAAATTAGTTCATATAGCAAGTCCTTGAATAACATTCTTTCATTCAATGTCCTTTTAAAAAAAATAAAATATATATATACGCACACACACACACATATATATTTATTGATTTCAGAGAGACAGGAATGAAGAGGGAGAGAGAGATAGAAACATCAATGATGAGAGAGAATCATTGATGAGCTGCATCCTGCACGGCCCCTGCTGGAGATCGAGCCCGGAACCTGGGCATGTGCCCTGACTGGGAATCGAACCGCGATCTCCTGGATCACAGGTCAATGCTCAACTGCAGAGCCACGCTGGCGGGTGGTTCAATGTCATTTTATTATAGTGTTGATGAGACAGATGCTGTCACAGGAACATAACTCTCGTTTGTCAATTACCCTATGGTAAAATTGGTTTACTGAGATGTTGTTTTGTTGCAGTTCCAAGAACCTATCAACAATGTTAAGTGAAGACTTAATATATTTCTAAAGCCCTTAGAACAGTGCCTGGCACACAATACATGTTACATAAGCGTTAACAGTCATCATCATCATCATTTTTTAAGAGGAGACACCCGAAGAGATAGCCTGTGTTTATGACTCTGGACTTGGTGTCCCGATGAGACTCTTGTAACTTCCTTGGTGGCCTTGCACCCATGTGGGGGGCTGGGCTAGGAGGGAGGGTGGCAGAGCAAAAGGAGGGAACTTCAGTCCTCAGTGAAATCGCTGAGCCGCTGAATCGTCAATCCTGGCGTCCACTCTACCTCTGGCCTCCTTGCTCCGTGACAGAACTCCCTGTGTTGCTTAAGGATTCTCAGCCAGGGTCTTGTGTCACTGCAGTGAGAGGCACAACTGAACCTCTAGAGAACCTCCCTGGTGTATGTCCTTCTGCTCCTCAGCCTGTGCAACTTCCAAGTCCCGTGGTGCCCTGGCTGCGCTTCCTGAGAGGCGGGCGATGGCAGTGCAGCCACTGACATCAGCTCCTGGCCAACGTGCGACCACTCTCAGGGAGGCTGGCCTTATCTTAATTATGGCGGGATGGTTTCCTGCAAACTGAGATTCCCAAGATTTCCCTAAATTCAGAATCGAGTCTTTATAATCTTCTCAGGGGACTTGCTTTGAGGTCATTTTCAAATTTGAAAATACCATGGTGATATGACTGCCCCACAAAACACAGTCAATTTGCACTTAATAAGCAAGGCCCTTTGATGCTTAATAAATAGGACTGGATTCAGTAAAGTTACTAAATTCTTCCATTAAAATAAACCCTACCCTACAATACTTTATACCATTTTTAGCAACATTTATTAAGAACATACAGATTTCCAAAACTATGGTGAAAAGAAGGAAAAACAATTTTAAGGAATACATCCTCTGCGTGATTGACAGAGACACTCCCTCCCACACCCACCGTGTAGCAAATATAGGTATCAAATATGTGCTTCACTTTTTTTTCTTTTTTCTGGTTAGATCAGGATCTTTCGTTCCTTGTTTATTTAAAATGGCTAGGCAGAATAAAAAAAAATTTAAAAGCCTTTGTCCAGAGGCTGGGGTTTCTCCTCTTTAGAGGTTAGAACCCGAGCATCCCCTCTGGGAAGGGGAACCCAGCACCATTCTGAGGGAGGCTGAGATAACAGACAATCTGAGGAGCCTATACCTGCCACCCTCCCTGTCCCCAGACTTTGGCATGTGATGAAAAATACTGCTTTTTGATCTCTCCACCACCACTAAAGTCATGGGGAAAATTACAAATTCATAAATATCACAGATTTGGGGAATGCTCAAAGACTAAGAAATAATATCCATATTTTGACTCCCTAGAAGTCATCGGTTTCATTTCTTGTGCCCATTTCTATAGACTGATTCATTTCTAAACTGAATCTCAGTTTGCAGGAAACCATCCCGCCATAATGGCTTTCTAGGGCACTGGGCTGACAAGGACTGTGAGGCCAAGTCAGCGTTCAGCGGGAAAGAGTGCTGGGGTTGATTATGAATGTCTGCCCTGGGTGTGGGCCGAGGCAGCGGGAACAGCCAAAGCATGTTTCTGCAGCCTAGGGTTTGCACAGCTTCTGCCTACCACACTTGAAAGGCACTTAGCGCATTATCACACCTGATTCCATAATTCCAATTACTCTTCACTTCAAGAAACATTTATTTATTCAATCAATGTACATTTATCGAACACCTTGGAGGCCTCAGGCAAACCCTTAGGCACGGTGGCAAATTCAAAAATGAATTGGACTCAGATACAACCCACAAAAAATTTAGTTAAGAGAAAGATATGAGTGTGCTTAGGGTATGAAGTAATAAAATGCTGCAACAAAGGGTTAGATGAGGGGAGGGGCGGGAGATCCGTCACAGGCAGGATGTGTGAGTGGGGGAAGTGGTCAGCAGGGCATGCCAGTGGGGGTTAGCAGAACGGAGCCCTGCAGTGATGTGAGTAAAATTGTTGGAATGGATATGGATGGGGAAGCCTACTTTAAACTGAGTGGCCAGAATGAGGGAAAGCGCCAGAGTGGAAAGCTGAAAGCTGTGGGTGACTGACTGACTGGCTGATGAGAATATGTCGTCGCTGTTTATTGCACTTCCCCTGACAGAGTGAGCAGGTTGCCTGTTGGGCTTCATTAGATTGTCCTGCTGATGTGACATCCATTTTTATAAGGGCTTTTTGTGGGGCCAGGGGAAAACTTGCTCTTTGGAAAGATTATCTTTCATCACCATTTGACATATGACATATAACAAATGTCTTAAAGTAAAGGAGAGGTCCCACTGGTATCTCACACTGTACTCTTTATTGTAAACCTAAGAGAACTGACAAAGGTTCCATCTGCATTTTCTTACTATGTACAGAGTCATCAAATATTGGCAATGAAGAACATTCCTGACACTGTATTATTCCATTACACGAGTAAGGCAAAAACTCTTTAACACATTGCTGAGCTAGGAACTAGTTATTGATTTGTTGAAAGTATTTGCAAAAATAGATTAAAATTGCAAATAGAAGATTCCCTCCTAATATGGTCCATGTCATGTCGTTCATATGCATACATATAAACATGAGGTAGGCTTTTGTTAACTCTTTTTTAAATAGTTCAGAAATTGAAGCAATGCTGATGGCTTTACAAAAATAAAAATAAAGAGAAACCAAAAATTAAAAAGAACTGTTCTTTAACTGCATGCAAAAAGCCACAGAGAACCAGTCTAAGAAGCTCCAAGAAACAGACTTGTCAACAAAATTAGGATGCACATTTTAGAGTTAGAAAAAAAGAACTTTAAATAAACCTAATATTTTTGTAAAATTCAGAATGCGTGTTTGAAGCATGAACTTGAATGTCGAGGGACTTCTCAGGCCTTCAGTTTACTTATTGATCTTCTAAGCAAACCTAAAACAGAGAAGGTGATTCCATGACACCAAAAGTAATTAAGTTCTACCAAGATCCGAGGCTGCAGGCAGGCACTGTTCACGTCCTTGCCTTCCCTCCCCCCGCCCTTCCCATCCCACGCCCGTGCCCTTCCCTGCAGTTTTTATGGGCAGCCTGAGATCTATATTTACCCACTATATTTAGTAGGTTTGATTACGCATCGCCTAAATTCAGATCTGAGAGGATGATCTGGATTTCTGTTCCCTGAAAGTTTTTCTTTTTATAGGTTTATAGCAAAGGCTAATGAGCTTCGACGGCTCTCTCTTCCTGCTGTTCAATAGGCTCGCTTTCCCCTCGCTGCCCTCTTCCAGGCTCAGCTGGCACCTCTGCCCACGCAGGTGCCTTCCTGACATTTAAGTCTCCACTCAGCGAACCCCTCCTCAGAGAAGCCGCCTGGGCGGCTCAGTGTAACTCCCACCTCCCAACCCTGGCCTCGCCGCCTTCTAGCATATCATTCTGATTGTTTTCTGCTATCCCTTTATGGAGTCCTTTTTGGGGTAACTTTTTATGTAATTGAAGTTTTTTTTTACATACAGTAAAATTCACCCCTTTCAGCGTACAGTTCCGTGAGTTCTGACAAATGCATGTGACCAAATATTGCCACCACTACAATCAAGACACAGAAAAATTCCAGCGCTGTGAAAAAGTCCTGTCCCCCTTTATAGTTAACCTTCCTCCCAACCCCAGCTCTGATCTGTCTTCTGGATCAATAGTGCTGCGTTTTCCAGAACATGAGAGAAATGGAATCATGTAGTCCACAGCCTGCTGAGGGTGGCCTTCACTCAGCGTAAGGCTGAGGCTCCTCTGTATTATCACATGCATCACGCATCATTCCCTTTTACACTGAAAGTTATTCCATTGCATGGCTGGACAACAGCTGGTTTAGTCAATCTCCAGTTGAAAGACATTCTAGTTGTTCCCCCCCCCCTTTTTTTTGGTAATTACAAATAAAGCTGCAATAAACATTCAACTATAGTTATGTCATTTGTGTAAATACTTAAGAGGAATTGCTGGGTCAGGTGGTAAATGAACATTTAACTAGATGAGAAACTGCCAAAATGCTCTCCGACACGGCTGCACCGCATTGCGCTTGCACCGCAACGAACGGGCGTCCGGCAGCCCCACACCTTCCCCGGCACTTGTCAAAAGCCGTCAGGACTTGCATTTTAGCCATCCCGCTAGGTGTGCAGTGCATGTCACTATAGTTTTCACTTTCATTTCCCTAGTGAGAAATGATGTTGAATCTTCTCATGTAATTTGCTATTGTAGCTTTTGGATACAGTGGTCAAGTCTTTTGCCCTTTCTAAAAAGTTGTTTTTGTATTATCGGGCCTTTTTGAGAGGGGTATGTCACTAATTCTTTTTATATTCTGGACATTAGTTTTTTTCAGGTATGTGATTTTCAAATATTTTCACCCAGTTTGTGACTTATCTTTTCGTTCTCTTATAACGTGCCTTTCAAAGATCCCAAGTTTTAATTTTGATTCCATACAATTTATAATTTTTCTCTTTTTATGAATTGTGTTTCTGGTGTCATAGTTAAGAAATTTTTGTCTAACCCAAGGTCACAAAGATTTTCTTTTGTTTTCTTCCTAAAAGTATTATATTTTTTAGGTTTTATATTTCAATCTATGATCTCTTTTGAGTTAGTTTTTATAGGTGGTGTGAAATCTGGATGAAAGCTCACTTTTTATTGCCTATTGACATTCAATCATTCCAGCACCAATTCTGAAAGACCATCACTTCTCCACTGAACTGCCTTTTCAACTTTGTTGAGAATCAATCGACAGAGATGTTTGGGTCTGCCAGTGACCTTCATTCTATTCCATTTGTCTATACATCATCCTTTCCTCAGTCTGGCTGAACTTCCTTGATTACAGTAGTTTTATATTAAGTCTTGAAATTAGGCTGATATTGCCACTCTATCTGTCTTTTTCAGGGGAATCACAATTTTAAACACCCTCATCTGCTTCATTAAATATGTCAGTCAGACTTGCCACTGGATGAGAGAAATGGGAGAAAGAAAGGCATCCGCCTTTCTCTCAACAGCCCATCTGCTTTGGCAGGGCCATGGCCATCTCAGGCATCTCTAGACCTTTCACAGGCTCTCACTTTGCTCTTTCGGCCACAGTTTCTGCCTTCAAACAGAGCAGGGACTGGCCAGA
Organism: Miniopterus natalensis; assembly: GCF_054644295.1. Lineage (NCBI taxonomy): Eukaryota > Metazoa > Chordata > Mammalia > Chiroptera > Miniopteridae > Miniopterus > Miniopterus natalensis. The sequence continues at coordinate 31,610,240 of NC_142092.1, read as the reverse complement.
GACAAGCACAAAGCCTTCTCTAGGTGGTTTCAGGGTAAAAACCTTGTTCTTGTAAGAACAACAAGTGGGATTCAAGTGTTGCTAGTTTGCATGGTTCCTGCACTCAGAAGATGAGTTTTCCACCCCCCGCCCCCCAATCTATTTTCTTTTCCAAAATCCAAATGATTCTGTTTGGAATGAACTACAAATCACTACCTATTTACTTTATTGAGAGAGTGAGAGAGCACAGGGAAGGAAGAAAAGGGGGGAAGGAAGGAGGAAACTTACATTTACTGAGAACTAATTATGTGAACTGTCAAGTTACTGGGACATGGTATGGAAATCCTAGCAATGTCCCAATGAGGTTTGTGTTGCTTATCCCATTTTAAAGATGAGAAAACTGAGGTCTAGGCAGGTTAAATAGTATGAGTGAGTAGTCAGTCTGCTCTCTTAGGCCAAAACCTGTATCCTTTGCTTTATATGGAAGGACTGTGTAAAGGAGGGATGGGAGTGAGGGCTCCTCCCTGCCCTTAGAATTCAAGATGAGATCCACATGCCTAACTGACAATGGATTTCAAAGATTCATACCATATGTAACAACTGGCACATGCCACACAAAACTGCAGCTCTACCTGGTTATTTTCCTCCCCTGCTTCAAGATCAAAATTTCATTTTCCCATCTCTGCCAAAGAATTCTTGGTTTGGTTTCTGAGTTTCCTCTTTTCTTCAGAAAGCTTTTCAGTGCTATAGAGACATTATGCTCTGAATAAAAGCCTTAGGGAGACATTATAATATGAGAGAAAAGTCTCTTCAATGAGGAAGTAAAGAGTAATAGTGTCCAGTGGTTTTATTTGTGTGGTTGATTTCATGTGTGGATTTTTAATTACCTCATACTGAATAGGTATAAAGGTTGGGAGTTTTCCCAGAAACATCTGTTGTATCTGTCTCATTGTGGCAAGTTCTTTGTATCAGACAAGCTCTGCACACCTTCTAGAGAAGTATGTCCTGACTTACATGACTTCAGAAAAAGTCTCAAAAATATACTTTAAATGGACTCATGTGTTAGATATAATTGGAATACTACTACATAAAAACCATCCCTTAGTGATTGAAGGTCAAAGGAGATCATCCTTAAACTCTGCAGATGAGAAAACCAAATGCCAGAAGAAGAGTGACTTTGCCTGAGGTCACACAGCTCGTTACAGCTCAGCTGAACAGAATTCACTCTGTGGGACTCCCCAGGGCTCTTTGTTTCAGGACCAGATTGTTATATATTGAATTTTGTTTAATACAACATAACATATTCAATTCTGAATCAGGATCCAAGTCTCCTTAGAGAGGAAGAGTAAATGCTTGTTTTCCTCTTAGGAAAGATGGAAGAATTCTAAACCTCTTTACCTGGTCCTATGGTCAACTGAGATTCTGTATACACAGGTGTGAAATGGATGAAAACATTTCTTACCTAAAGAAAGGATTCTTTAAATCGAGGATGTTCCCGGATCTGAAGCCCGTCTGGTTTACCAGCGCCACGATCTGAATGTCATAGCTCTGTCTGCATGGCAAAAAACCCACAAACATATCATCTCCCGAGGCTGGGTAGCTACTCACATACATTTAGGGCATCTTCCACATGCACTACTTCAGGAGGGTTTTAAGAGTACACATTTATCTTATTCATGTCTAAGTGTGTTTATTTAGATGCTATTAATATTAGTAGATGCAATTAAAGGCCTTGTTTATTTGTTAGAAGAGTTTAATAGCTACAATTTCTTGATCTAAAAATTACAAAGATAATGGTACTTCTGAATGGTCAAAGTGTTTTTTTTTTTACAAAGAAAAAAAAAGCTTTAGCAGTATCAATGACAGAAATGGCTTTAAGTAACAGATACACTTTATGGGTCACCACTAATGTACCAAAACAATCCTAATCATGAAAGAATTGATTAAGTTAAAATATCAAACTGACGTGAAACCTCCAACAAATGTGAGTGATTTTAAGAGGCCCCAGATGAAGGCTTATGCAATTACAGTAAGAGGAAGTGGCTGATAAAAACAAGGAACACGACATATTCTTGATGGTTAATCTTGAAGGGACATGTTTGTGGGAATTTTATTAGTGATTCTCAAGAATATATGTATTTCTTCTGATTATAAATGTTACATATGCACTGTAAGAAAATGAGAAAATAAGAAATAAAGTAAAAAAATCCATAATGCCAGTAGACAAAGATTCAGCTAACACTCTAGGGTATTTCTATTTCATGTTCCCCCCCCCCATATATTTACAGATGTAAATGTTTGCCAAAATCATGCTTAAAAAAATACCTTCAAATGTCTTTATTTTATTTAACATTAGCAAGTGGTTATTCTATAATTCTTGAAAATGTGTTTTTCAATAGCATTATGTTTTTCAATAGCATGATTTATTTAATAACTCCCCATTGCTAAATATTTATATTTTATAACAACATATTACTTATAGTAATACAAATCTGGTTTTATGACAGAAATTCTGCTTCACAGGACATTCTTGTAATATATCTCTTTGTCCTATCTATGACTGCTTCCTTGAAATGAATTCTTTTTATTGATTTTTTTTTTTGAGAGAGAGAGGAAGGGAGCGGGAAAAAGGGTGTTTGCACATGTAATGAAGTTTAAATGAGGTGATGCTGGATCAGGGTGGGCCCCAAATCTAATGACTGATGTCCCCATAAGAAGAGGGCCCTGGCAGGTGTGGCTCAGTTGCTTGGGCATCACCCCAGGCACCGAGGGGTTGCCGGTTCACTTCCCAGTCAGGGCACGTGCCCAGCTGTGGGCTCACTCCCCAGTGCGGGGTGGGGGTGGGGGGTGGGGGGGTGGGGTGGGAGGCAGCTGATCAATGTGTTGCTCTCACATCGATGTTTCTCCCCCTCTCCCTTCCTCTCTCTCTCTAAAAATCAGTAAAAAAATCTTTAAAAAGAAGAAGAAGAGAGAACACATAGAGATACACACAGGAAAGAAGGCCAAGTGAAGACAGGCAGAGACTGGACTGATGCCGCTGCAAGGAACAGCAAGGGTTGCCAGGCATCACCAGACGGTGAAAATCACAGGAAAGCTTCTTCCCTGGAGTCTTCAGAGGGAATGAGGCCCTGCTGACACTATGATTACAGACTTCCAGGCTCCAGAAGTGCAAGAAAATGAATTTCTGTTGTTTTAAGCCACCTAGTTTGTGGTAATTTGTTCCACCTGCCCTAGGAAACTAATACAATTGCTTACCAAATACGTGTTGAACACTAGTGAATTTACTAGATAGATGCTGGATTCTAATCACCAGCTAAGAGTTAAGATATCTGTTATGTTCACACAGTTGCTCAGGTGTTGCAAAGGTAAGATTCTACTTGTACCTTAAATAATGTGGTATAACATTATTAAGTAATACTAATCATGTGATGGGCACACGGGCCAGAGCCCGGAGAGTCTCAGTAACACTGCAGAACTTAACACTGCACCAGCACGCCTATCACTTCATTGTGCCTTACTGCGCATAATAATTCCTTCTGACGCAGCCACCCACATATACAGCCTCCTTAGGTGTGGCCCAAGGTAGAGCAGTTTAATGATGACCATTCGGAGCGGTGCTTGAAGCTTCTAACAGCTTTAATTCTTTGATCAGCATTTCTTCTAGTTCTATAAATCACAGAACTCATCAAACTCCCTGCAAACCAAATCCCCTGGCAAACCTGGATATAGCAGTCCTTCACAGGGATCCAAAAACCTTAAATTATGTTTCAAAACATTCTGACACAGGATAAGTGGCTGAGCTAGATCCAACAATCAGTCTATATTTAATTTTCAGTTCGTTCTTTTTATTTCTATTTTTGTATGTCTTATATACATGATATGAATTTCTATATGTGTGTATATAGAGAAATGTCTATGCATGTAATATATATGTATGTATATGTAAAATATTTATCATATATTTATATTCATCTACAGAGAGTTTAGTTTGGTGCTTTCTATTACTATTATCGTAGAACATACACATAATTAAAAGAGAAATATTAGTATACTTGGGAGGCATAAACCTAAAGTGTTTTTACTCATAGGTCCACATGGTCAAAAAACTTTGGAGACCAAACCTGTGAACTTTAGGGACATAAATGTCACAAAGTTCATAAAAGAGATAAGTTCTACTTTATTGTCCAGAGCAATAAAATGAGTGACAGCTCAAGAATGATGGCAGGCTGTCAAAAATAAAATGCTAACAATACAATCATACATGGTCATGGTGGGGAAGGAAAGGTCAGTCATTGTCACACCTGTGTGGTTGCAGAGGGAGTTCTCCCAGGAGGTCAGAGTTTAAAAGATTATTTGACAATAAGGGAGGGGAGATCCTATCCAAGGCAGAACAAAGACATTGCACCTTACTGAAAAAATGTGTCAAAACAGACATTCAGGAAAGTGCTGAGTTCTACAGAAAATACCCAGAAAAGTAAAAACTGTAAAACAAAAATATCTAATGAGATATAACGAGAGTAAGAAAGAGAATAAGGGAACAGGAAATAGATGGACTAAAACTTACTATGGACCTACTATGTGGTAACTCTACTATTTACTCTCCTTTAATATTTGCAAAAGCGTAGTGAGATAATTATTATAAATTCTACACATGATGAGGTCAGGAAACTGGGGTGCTAGTACTAAAGAGACTAGACAGAACCAGGATACATGAGACCCCAAAACCTGGCCTCATTCACTACACAAGGGTGCTGGTCTAGTGAGATAAAGGCCCTCCTCTGTCCCTCCCTCCCTCCTGCAAAGTAGCATATGCCCATGAAATTTTGGGTCTCCCTTCAATTGCACTGGACTAAGTTCTTAATGAGGGATCATTAGCTTGTGAGTCCTTAATTTCAGGTGTTCACTCCACGATACTGTGGAGTCTCTGGAATGTACTAAGTGAAGAGAGATACACCACAGGGTAAGACTCATGCCCTCCTTTGGGAAGCTCGCACACAGGCATATAACAGCAGTACAACACTGGTGCAACGGTAAGGTAGGGAGGGCTGTGGGAGCCCTGGGAGTCATGGGGCAGGTGTTCGAGGAAAATGGTTTGCTTCCTTCTTACCTACTAGGGAATTGAAGGAAAAAAGGGTAGAAAAAGATGACTAATTATAACGCAACCCAAGATATGTAAGAAAAAAGTAATAAAAGAATAAGATGATTTAAACTTATTTACCTAATTATACCCTAAGATGCCTTAAAATATAAATATTTGAAAACAAAAGATTGTTATACTGGTTTGTACAAAGCAGAAAAGGCAGAGTCCAAAACTCCAGGCAGATGTTGGCTACTGCTACTGAGCACTTTTTGTTGTTGTTAGAACTGGTCATTAAACAGATGGTTTATAAGGATTTTGGAAGAAAGTGGTAACTTCCGTATGAGCACGGCACAAATCAGCATTTTCCACTTCTCCTCCTGGAAGCCATCCAAAAGCAAGGAGAGGAGAAAGCTACTACAGATCACAGGCTTCATTTTCTGTAAAATCAGGAGAAAGATATAATCTGCTGTCTCCAACACACGTGCAAAGGCTGCAAAAGCCCTTGGGATTGGTTGTAAGCCACATGAAAAAGCAAACAGAAGAGCAAAGAAGGGCAAGGGAGCCTAGGGGTAGCACATCTCAGGAAATGCTTGCAATAACAAACTACCTGAAAGCAAAGAGCATTTTCTGAAATGCAAAAACTCCTCCTTTTCTGCCTCTGCTGCAGCCATGGTGTCTGTGAAAAAGCCTGTGGCAAAAGAGGGACAAAAAAAAGAAGCAGGTTCTGAGGTTTACCCTTGACTGCACCCACCCCATAGGAGATGGGATCATGGGTGCTGCCAACTTCAAGCGGTTTCTTCAGGAGAAAGTCAAAGTGAACAACAGAAAAGTTGGAAATCTCGGTAGAGGGGTTGTAGCCATTGAAAGAAGCAGGAGCAAGATCACCGTAACTTCTGAGGTGCGTATTTCCAAAAGGCGTTTGGAATATCTCACCAACAAATATTTGCAGAAGGACCTTCGCGACTGGTTGCGTGCAGTTGCTAAGAGCGGAGAGGGCCATGAGCTGCGTTACTTCCAGATTAACCAGGGTGAGGAGGAAGATGAAGATTCACACTCATTGATCTGGCACGTTTTGCATGAGCTCTTGAATAAAACTTGGGAACCAAAAAGAAAAAGCTTTACTTCTTGTTCGTAACATCTTGTGCAGGGACTGGGGTAAGACTCGGGCAGAAATGCTCTTGGAACAGGACCATGGGGAATGACCTAGTTACAGAGCAGCCATATTTGCAGGAAGCAGAATGATCGTGTGGCAGCCAAGAGCGCGAGTGAGGAAGACAGACAGTCTGAAGGTGATCACAGCCCCCCCCCTCCCACCGCATGGCAACTTCTTTCTTGTAAACTGCTGTCCAGAAGTGTCCCCTTAATTGGGTGATGAACAACCATAACATTAATACAATGATATTATTAGAAAACAAATAGAAAAAGAGAAACAAAATTTACTAGAAGATGTAAAGCGCGCATCAGATAAACGACGCCTTGGCACACATTAAAAAATGGGGGCAAATATCACATCAAAGCCTTCACTTTATGAATTTTAAAACCACATCGATGTCTTCACTTTATGAAGGAAGCAATAACCATTATGGAGGAAGACCACGACATGGAAATGCAATAACTCAAGGAAGGGAAGGAAATATCTCAGTGTGATATGGAAATATCTTTGAGATGTACTATTGAGAAAAGTAAGATGTAGAAAACAGATATGGAATGTTACCGTTTAGGTATAAAAGCAGGGAGAAGTCAGTTTCACTAAAAACTAAGAACGACATTCAATTAGCTTCATTTCCCTGTTTGGCAGGGTTACCAGACTGTGCCATGAGGGTCAGACCAGGGGTTAAGCTTATCTTGAGATCACATTTAACAAAGGTGGAACCGCATTTCTTTCCGGTCTGGATGGAGGAATGTGGGCTGGATGTGAGTTCAGGTTGGTGGATTTTGAGCTGCTTCCATGACCAAATTCAAAGGGTTCAGATTAGGCTATGCAAATTTTGAAGAAAGAGTACTTCCTTGGCCTCTTTCTGCTTAATAATTTTTGAATAAAAATTTGCTTATTAAATTTGCAAATGATGCAAAATGGTAGGACTCCCTAAGATGATACACACAAGAATTTAAAAAAATAAATAAAATAATTCATTGGTTCTGGTAAGATCTAAAAGCAGAATGATAAATACACAAGTGGAATAAGTACAAGAACCTGAACCAAAGCTGACAGAACTCAGCTGTACACTAATCTGACTTAAAACTAGATATAAAAATACACTTTTTTGGTTTTAATTGACTAAACACTCAAGTAAAATGGCCCCTAAACTTGATTCAAATTTTAATTACATTATTATAAGAATAGTACTCAAAACTGCAATGTTGGCTGTAACTCTGTGTACCCAGCACTTATTAGAACACATGCTGTCCTGTATTTAGTTTTAGTGAAATATTTTAAAGCAGACAATGATAACCTGGATATTTCCCAAGGGGTAGACTTAGAATTTCAAACTGTTTCAAAACCACTCTTATAGAAGGGAGGAGTTGGGGATGTTAACCTGAAGACAGGGATGGGAGGATATTTCATAAAACTCTCCAAATATTTGAACAACTGCCATTGGGAGGTTGGAATAGTCCTATTTCTTTTTAATTCAAAGACATAACTAAGATCAATGAGTAGAATTTATAGGAAGATTTACAGTAGAATTTATAGTAAGAATAATTTTTTAATAGTCAGAGATGTTTGAAGTATAAGACATCAATAGCCTACGACCATATGAAAAGTAACCTAATCTTACCAATAAATGCAAACAAAACAACCAGGTGCAACTTTTAAAAATTATTTTTGGGTCTATTAGATTAGCAAAAACCACAGAGAATGATAACATTCAGTCTAGGGAAACGTGGAGAAATGAGCAGGCTTATCCATTGCTGTTGTGAGTGGCAACTGGTAGTGTTTACCAGACTGTAACATGTATATACTCTTTAATTCGGTATTTCCATTTCTAGACATCTCATTTAGAAATATTCATGTGCAAGCTCTATGTTCAAGAATATTTAGTGGGGACTTTTTTTGCAAAAGCATAAAAAAAAAAAAAAAAAAAAAGCAGGAACCTAAATATCAATCAGGGAATTAAAAAAAAACACATTATGGTGTATGTATCCATGCCCTAGACTATCATTCATCTATTAAAAGAACAAAGCAAATCTACCTGTACAGATTCCGGACTTAGTACTAAGTGAAAAAATAAGTTTCAGACTGCTGTGTAATCTCCTTATAAAACAACAACAAACCAACAAGGATGTTATTTGTTGGCACATGCACAAAAAAACCACCTGCAAAAACATGGAAGACAGGTCACATCTGGGGAGTGGGGTAAAGGGTGTGAGTGTAGGGAGACTTTAGACACTTTTGTTGTTTTGAATTTACAAATGAGCAATTTAGGTTCTTATAACCAAAGAAATAAAGACTTTTAAAACTTGAAAGGTTGACTTGTGAGGTGGTGAGCACTCTGTCCTTGGCCTGTTCAAGCACAGGCCCAAGGAAGGGTGGGAGGCAGGGAGGGGAGAAAGTTGAATTAGATGACCTTTGAGTACCCTTAATATCCTGAGAGTCCTTGACCCAGTCTGCTACCCCTCTCTCCTCTAGTGTACCCAGGAGAAGCTCCAACAAGGCAAAAGAAAACAGAGCATTTTAAAAAAGAGATAAATCAAAGTAATTGCTGCAGAAACCTCGTGAAATCCATTACCAGCGGGAAGCAGCCAGTCCTGCCTGCCACACCATACACCACTCCTGCAATGCAGATTGATTTTATTGTACTAAATTTGGGGTGAGCGGCCGGACAGAAGCTGATGTGGGATTTAAAGCACTTGGTAACTCAAGCCTTTGGCAAGGGCTCCCATGAGCTGATGGATTTCCTTCTTTCCTCCACGCTCAGGTGGAGAACACTGTCCTTGAGTTACCCAAAGTTTCTCTTCTTTGCCACACTCAGTGCCACGGTGACACCTGTCCTGCCAGCTTTGTGGCAGAGGGTGCCTGTGCAAACTCAGCCAGGCCTTTGGAAAGTTGCTGTCCATTTCTCAGTGCTGGAGTCTCGGGGGCCTGCCAGCAGCTTCTTCCTGCTCCCACCCATCAGTGCCCCATAAGCAGAGGTGGGATCGAGGCTGTGCTTTCCTACTTACCGTTTATTGGCTACAAACAGCACTTTCCCTGAGAGGGTTTCTCCTTCCTTGGCGAAGAGAGGAGTCTGAAGAAGGCACCGCACCTGATACCAGTGGGTCAGAGGCTCGGTGGGGGCTGTTGACAGCCAAACTGTGACCCTGCAGGGCAAGAAAAGTGTTGAGAGCCAATTATGTTCTAGGCCTATATTAATGGATTGGACTAGGGACTTAGGTTGATAAATAATTTTCATTGTTTTTGACTCATGGAACCCTTTTAAGACAGTGATAGCTCAATTTATTGAGGGAGTTATTATGTGCTGGGTACTGTACCAAGCGCTTTATGTATATTAACCCATTAAATCTACACAACTCTATGGAGTAAGCCCAGAGAGATTAAAGGACTTGCCTAACGTCACCCAGAGGGCAACTGGAGAGCCAGCTTTCCCACCCATTGACTTGGTCACTGTCAATCTGTATTTATGAATCAAAGTTCATGAGAAGCCCAATAAGTAACAGAGTTAAATTGGGAACTGATTTGTTTGAGAAATTTGGAGTCTGGCCTCTTGCTGTCTCATGCCAACCTTTTCAGGGGTCCTGATGAAGCTTCTGGAAGCAAGAAAAACTACTGGAGCACATGGCCTCTACCTCCCTTCCAGCTCAGATATCCAGAGAGAGAGAGAGAGAGAGAGAGAGAGAGAGAGAGAGAGAGAGAGAGAGAGAGAGTGTGTGCATGCGCGCGCGCGTGTGTGTGTGCGCGCGTGTGTGTTTAAACCGAGGTTCTTCATTTCATATGAAGAAGTGAGAATATCTTGCTGTGCTCTGAACACCGAGGCCGCCTGCCCTGGAGCTAGGCAGTGGTGTTGGCTTACAGGGAGTACCATGCACATTAAACATGGGGTAAATCTCTACAGTATACATTTTGACTTGAAGATCATGGGGCCGAATTTTATATAAGTTACTAAGTAATAGAAACCACTTTTATATCAAAATATACTCAGCTACATTATGGAGTAGAATGCAAATTTTCCATAGCTTTTTAGGATAACACACTCAGCTTCAAAGAAAGTTCCCACTGGAAGCAGGATGCTTCAAGCTTATCGCTGTCACCTTTGCAGGAGCAGATTCACTTACTTGGGGTATTCCTGGGGGAAAGTCTGAGGGGGGAAATGTATGGATTCTTTGAACAGACATGCTTATGTGGTGTAGGAATGGCCTGCATATCATTTGCTTTTGCTCTGTCAGCCCAGGCGAGGCTTCCAGGCCCCCCCCTCCCCGGAGCCCCCAGAGGCCCCGAGCTTTATCACAGACCCGTGGACGCTGCTTTCTCAGCAGGTGCAAAGATGAGCCTGGGTGGTCTTATAAGGGGTGGAAAGAGTGTACTGTCAAAGGTTTCCTTTGGCCTGGTCGTGCTACAGCTTGAATCTCTTTGCTTGCTAGAGTACCCGAGAAAGCCTGGGAAGAGGGCAGGGAAGTCGGGAGAGCAAAGCTGTGGGGTTGCGGGACTGGCGAAGCCTTTACAAGGAGCCCTGGACCTTAACAGTCGCCTTGTCCATGCTCTTTTTCCTCTTTAAAGCCCTGCAACTTTCACACCTTTGCGGCAGGGAAAACACAGTGTGGGGACCGAGAAGTTACCAGATGTGACAATTAGCATTAGTAAGACCAGCCTGCCCGCTCCTTAGAAAAGGATCCTAGACGGTGAAGCCAAAGGCAGTGAGTGGGAGAAAGTATGACTTGGGGCTTCAACCCAGACACAAGAGGTTCTGGAGCCGGGTGTGATGGAAGCCAAGGCAGGGTTCTGGAGAAAAGCAAGAGGGCTGGTGTAGCACAGACCCTCTCTCATTCCTTCATTTGAGCCAGAGCTGAGGTGACACTATGGAAAACCGTCTCATTTTCACTTCACCCTAAATTCCAAAAGTAACATTAACATCAGTGCTTATTTTCTAAAAGTGCATAAAAACCAGTCTTATTGCTGTTGAAATTAATTTTTAAAAACTTGAAAGTGATAATTACACACAGTGGGGACAGCATGGGAGAGAGCAAGTGAAGAAGGGGGGGGTACATACAGAGATCCGACGAAGGCCACGTCGAACCAGAACGCCAGGCCGTGGACGAGGCCGGACTGTGCCATCTGAAACACAAAGGGGATTTCTACTCTGCAAGGAAACAAAAGAGAAAGAAAGAAGAAACGTTTCTTGTTGACAGACGTCCTACATACACTTGTGAGATGAGTGGAAACACTCACAGAATGTTTTCTTTTTCCTTTAAGTGCTTTTGCTTTGGCAGCGAGATTCTCTCAAGTGTGATTAATGCTTGGGTGACGCCGCACATTTGAGATTGTTGCTCTTGACAAAATTCTGCAACGACCCAGACCACCACTGGGCCAGTGTCGCATCTGGAGCTGGATATGACTATTGAAGAGAGGGATGACCCAGGACACAGGTGACATCCATCCTTCAAGAAGCTAAAAACAGGGGCTGTGGCAGCCCCCTCTATGCAGCTGTTCAAATGGGAAGGCTGTTCAGGTCTCTGAAAAATGAAGTGGATCACAAGCTCAGAAGGTCATGGCCATAGTTCATTTATTTTTCAGGGAGGCAATTTAACTTCTCACCAGGCTACAGCAAGTCATGCAGAAGTGGCTGTGGTTTATGCCAAATGCAGAATAAGTGGGAATGGAAGGATACTGGAAAAGATACAACGACATCTAGATGCTGGACCTGCTTTAGCTGGAACCTTGTGAAGTCACTTCAGTTCTCTGACCCTCTGTGTTTTCCTTTGTTGAAGAGTGACAAAACCTCTCTCCTACTTCCTCACAAGGTTCTTGTGAATGTCAAATGAGGAAAAATAATGTATATGAGAATGCTTTGCAAACTTTAAAGTGTCACATTGACTTTGATGGTATTGCATTGTAATTATTTCCTCCCATTTTTGGCATTCCTCTAAATGGACTCTGAGCTCCTCAAGAGGAGACTTTAAAAATTATGCTTTGTACCTGTGCACACACCAGCACATGTAGTAGGATCTCAATAAACGTTTGCTGAATCAATGCCCAAATGAATAGATGGCATCTCTGGAGAGCCAAAACAGAGTTTTTAGAAATCTCCCTGGGACTCAGAGGAGGTAGCCCAGAGCAGCAAATGAAGCCAGTTGGAGTCCATTTTTGCCTGGACCTGTGGTGGTCATTACACTCGTTCCCACATGCCAGTTCTCTTGCTCCAAGCATACAGCAGGGTTGCATTTATCCACTTGCTTGAGTTCATGTACTACCATATGATTAACTCCGGCCAATTAAATGTGAACAGAAGTGTTTGTGTTGTTTCCAGGCACAGGCTTTTAGTGCCGGTACACACTTTGCCAGGCCCCTTCTTTTTCCTCGGTGATGGGCATCGTTGCAGACACAGGCTCCTGCACCAGCCTGACTGCTGGGGTGGGGGATGCTGTGCAGAGCTGAAACCGGAGCATGGCGGATAAACAGGGTAGGGAAGAAAGGCACCTGAGTTATTATAAGCCACTAAAGATTCTTTTTGTTACTGCAGCATGTTCTGGCCCATCCTGACTGTTGCCCTTTGTCCATTGTGATCTCCAGCTAGATGACGGTTTGAGGCAGCCAGCTGCATTTTCTAAAGCCTGACCCTTGTTTCCTCATTAGTCCAAATTATAACCTGCCTGGGTTTTAAATTTCTTACCCAGAAAAAAACAACACACAAATATTGATCTTCTCAGGAACGGGTAAAATATTAGTGAAAGGTCGCCCAAGAGGATTCATATCACCATCTGAGGAATGAGCCTTCAATGCAGAGTCTCTTTAAAATAAAGGGAAAGAGGGAAAAAACTAGTGTTGATTAGTGCCTCCTTTGACAATGAGCCAGTGCCTGGAAAATATTTAGCACAGGTACCTAGTATGTAGTAAGCACTCAACAAACTGATCTCTTCTTGTCATTCTTCTGGGCACCAGCCTGGGTGAACGGTTAAAAAGCCCAGACTCTGGAGCTTTCTTAAGGGTTCAAATCCTAGCTCTAATGACACCGATTAGCTCTGTGACCTTATGCAGCTGACTGCTCCACATTGCCTCATATCTGTCATTAGTAAAATGGACATGACAGTAACACCATTTGCACGGGGTTGCCATGAGGATTGAGTCATATGTTAAAGGCTCAGAACACTGTCTGGTTACATAAGTACAAGCGATAACTGTTTAAGTTTTCTCATTCAATTCTTAAAACAATCCTGTGAAGGAGGCATCATTACCCTTATATTGTGATAAGTGAAACTAGTACTAATGTACCATGCCCGTGTGTGACTCATACCTCAAATCTCCCTGAGTGAGCAAGAAATCTCTGCACTGCAGTTCTGGGGATAGGAGAGGTAGAGGGGAGATTTAAAACTCCGGAGCATCACCCGGCTGGCATGGCTTAGTGGTTGAGCACTGACCTATGATCCAGGAGATCGAGGTTCGATTCCCAGTCAGGGCACATGCCCGGGTTGTGGGATTGATCCCTAGTGGGGGATGCACAAGAGGCAGCTGATTAATGACTCTCTCATCATTAATGCGTGTGTGTGTCTCTCTCTGCCCCTTCCTCTCTCTGAACTCAATAAAGATACATTAAAAAAAAATCTAGAGTATCACTGATTGGTACAAACCTGTGGAGATCTGCCTCTTCTGCATCCATAAAGTTTACTGTGTACTTCACTGATCGAGCCATCAAAATCCTAATGTCAAATGTGTCCTGGGGAAAAAACACAAAGATGCTATCTTTCTGTCAGGATAGACTGAACTCAAGCAGGATTGCCGTCTAGCTTTCCTCCTGGAATTTTAAGTCAGTAAGAGTTAGAATTTAGAATGCATGAGCTTAATGAGAATAATATTAATAATACAAACTAACATTTATGTAGTGGTTACTATATACGCAATATTGAGTATTTTGTGCTTTACTCGGTTATATCAACCTTCGCAAATTCTCTGGAACAGGCATTTGGTGCTTTTTGACCATCCAAATTCACCTCTTCTCCATATTCCAAGAAGTTTCCCAGGAGCTAAGTTCACTAGACAATCAGGCTTTATCTAAACTAATTCTGGGGGCTTTGCACAAGTTATTAGGAAAAGGCAGGCTATTTGGGGGGACTTAGAGTTGTAAGAATCTGAGCCTGGAGCTTCTGCAGCATCTTACTGCCATGAAGGGAGATGCTGCCTAGGAACAGAGTTTAATCAGAGGAAATGGAGATAAGTGATAGAGAACAGAAAAATCAGACAATGGTGGGATTGTATGAACTTCTGCAGCAGGTCCCTGAAGCAAGCTCTATCTCAAGGCTTTGCAATTCTTGAGGGCCAGTCATTCCATTTTAGCTTAAGCCATCTGAGTTGGGTTTCCTTCCGCTTACAATGGAAAGTGTTTCAGCTAATGCAAACTTAAACTTGTCCAAGGTTACGCAGCTGGATGAGGCCACAATTAAAACCCAAATCTGTTTGACAGTAAAGCTCCTGCTCTAAGCTATTTATTTACAACGCTTCCTCTTCAATTATGCCTTAGATCACTAGAATCAAGGGAGGATGTGAATTATTGAACAAGTGTGAGGGCTGAGTGTGTGCAGGGGGTGGGTCTGAGCAGTAAGAGAATTAGAAGTCAGTTACTGAAAGGCAGTCCTCCTATTTCCTTCCTTTCAACAGCACCATTCTCTGAGAATTCGAATTGACTGGGAGATCAGAGCTGGAAGACTCGGAAACATAGTGCTCCTCTGTGATGGCTTAGCACAGAGCCTGGCAGCACCGTGTATGCAGGCTCATGAGTGAGTGCCTGAACGAATAAATGAATGCATGAATGAATGAATCAACAGATAAACACATGGGGAGGAAGCCTGTAAAGAGGACACACTTACTACTATTGGCTGTCTGAAGTATTCATCCACGGCAGCACCCCGGAGACTGGACAGGTTGACCCCATAGAAGCACTGCTGATACCTGAAATCGACAGCATAGAGAATCACCATGTACCTTGTCCATCACGTGAATCCCCAAGCCCAGCAACAGCTGTGGTGTGCAAAGCTCCTGACAGGTACTCTTAGTTAGCCCTGGAGCAAGTATGAGAACATGTGAAGAGCAACTGGTCACTAGGGAGCAGCAGAGCAGAAAATGTTCTCTGATAATCTGAAGACCTGCAGTTGGCCTGTGGTTGGACAAGAGAGAAGGGAGGAAGTAGCTGAGGTGAAGAAAATTACATCTGGGGACAGGAAGGCCTTTGGGCTCCCATCCTTGACCTCATGCCCCAAGGTGGCTGTGTGCTCTGTGACACATTGTCCAAGTCCCAAAATATAATTCCTGGGCCCTCTCATTATTCCAACCCAGAGCTCAACTTTAGGTCTGCAAAGCCTCTGGACAGTCCTATTGTTTTAGGAAACAGATTTTCCTTTTCTGTTCTGCAGCCACAGGTCTGCACCTTCATGATGGCCTTTGCTATCACGGCAGACACTGGCAGTCACAATGAGCAACAACTGTGTCTGGTGAACTGGAGCTGGGCTGTCACAGTCCACTGTGCACACTTTTCAATTCCATGGTCAGTGACATCTAGCCCATAGAACCTGACAAGTGACACAGATCCTGCTTCCCTCCCTCAGTGCGCCAGCAGTGCAGCACTCACCAACACGCTGCTGGCCCGAGCACAGTGCAGACCCTTTGTCAGGTTGCCTTATGGTCTCGGCTCTTTAGGGAGGAGAGCTAGCATCTGGATTAAGACTAGTTTTGTTCAAACTCTGCCACAGACTAGCTGTATGCCTTGGCCAACTCACACAAACTGCCTCAGTTTCCTTATCTCTAAAATGGAAGCAATGAAAAGCTCATGTTGTAGGGTCACAGTAAGGGTTAAATGAGTTAATACAAGTGAAGCACTCTGAGCAGTGCTTGGCATTTTGTCACTGCTGTCATTCTCTAAACTTCACTTCAGATCAGCACTGGGGACTAGGGCAATGGCTCTCATTTGTTTCTAAAGCGCAACAGGTGATTCTACTATGCAACCAGGGTTGAATATGACTAAGTTAGCAGTTCCAGAATCCTCGCCAAATAGGTGAAAGAGAAAACCTTAAGAGCAAAGACAGCCCCCACCGGGCAGTGGCTGAGGTTGAGAAGGGCTCTCTGTTCTTTGCATCCAATCACAGCTCTCAGGGGGCCCAGTCTGTGCCATTTGCTTTGGGCGTTCAGTGCCAATTAAAACCCAGCAGCCATGATCAGTGTGGTGCAAGTGGGCACCATTCCTTGGGCAGACGGAGAGTTGTGGGCACAGAGCCCATTGCCTGGGTTTTAAAAACTTTCTGGCTGGACCATATCTCTAATTCTTAGAAATCTCAAATCTCCTGAAATGCTTCATAAAATAATTAAAGCAGATGGGAGCTGGCATCTCTCTGGGTCTCCTAAGATATGTTGTTGGGGGAGGGATTAGGAAACGAATCTGTTGACTTGGAAGCTGGTGACCATTTCCATTGTTTTCATCATAGGTGGGTTTTATTTTCTGAGTTAATTTATGACTCCTTTATGAGCACATAAGGCAGAATCACTGTTTGTGTGTTTTTTTGTGTGTCCTGACTTACAAAATTTCAAGCGTACTCCCCTCCCCACCTTCTCCATAATACATGCAGCATCTGGAGCATCCTGCAAATACTGTGCAGAAGGAAAACCACCTTACTATTACCTGTGCCTAAACATACCAGAGTGCGGAGAAAGAGGCAACCCATCCCTCGAACTGCTCCACTTTCTCCAGGCAGAGCCTGGTGTGGGGAAGCCCCCAGGAGAACCTCCTCTCTCCCATCTCTTTTGCTCTTGTTGTCTCTCCTCTAGTTACCCTGGTCTTTTGTCCCTCGACCCCTCCACGCATCTCCTCTCCCCACCAGTGTCCCGTACCTGTCTAGAAGGAGGGTGGTACAGCCTTCGGTTCTCTTGCAGAAGTTCGCCCTGTCTTCCAGATTCAAGAGGAGAGAGCTTCTCCAACACAAACGCTCCTGTTTCTTGCTCATATGAATACAACCTCTCATAGTATAACGCAGATATTTTACTTTACTAAAAATCTTTGCTTCTTTATTCTAACAAAAAAATCACTCATTCCCGTTAAAAGCTTCCTTCCTTTAAAAAAACACCAAAAAATTAAGAAAAAAAAGAAAGGAAGGAAGCTAAGAGAAAGGGAAAACCCATTCTGCTGTTTGACAATTAAACGACTTTTGGGTATCTTAATGCACTACGCTCTACCGAAATTAACAACCAAGGGGTGCCAACCTGCTGAGAGGCACATATTACTCTAAGAACTGGAAACCAAAAGCAAGGATCCAAGGATGTCACCTACATCACACATGGTGCTGAGAACGCAGCATGAGAGGGTGGCTGCGATGGCCTGGTGGGGTGCCGATAGAAGGATACATGCCTAGGAACAAATTGTACCTGTACTCGGCTTCTTATACTGTACCTCCCTTACATACAGCAGGACACAAGGCTTGGTTGTTTCTGACAATTTTCTGCATTGGCAGAATGCAGACATACCACTGTGCAGAGTGGTATTTATAAAGATGCTCAACTCATTATGTGTCTGGTTTTGCTGATTTAAACACCACAAAAATAATGCAGCTTAGATTTTACATGTGCTATATTTATATACGTTTTGTATTTGTAAAAATATACTTTTTAGTATAAAGGAGCAGGGGGAAATGGGTGCACAGGCCTTAAAGGAAACCAAACTTAAGACCGTGGCTCTTTTGTAAGAAGCGAGAGGAAGCCTGTGATTCTGTAAAGGAACCCATGGAGTGCTCCTAGGTGTGCGAATGTGAGTCTAGACATTGCTGGTTTGGGTAGGAATTGGGCCCATGGAAGCCTGTGTCAGGAGGAACAGTGAATCAGTCAAGACAGCTGTGGTGGGTATCTTTTGTTTGTTCTACCAGCAAATAGTTTTTTTCTGGTAATGGGATCAGATCTTCTGGGTGGTTACCTCTTCCCCACTTTCAGTTCTTATGGTTTGGATGGTCTTGGCTCTGCCCTCAGCTCTAAAGGTTGGCATGTGGCTCAGTTGCAGCCAATCAGAGCATCTTATTTCCCTGGCCTTGGCAATGGACCCAGAGTTAAACATCTGACTCAATGAGAGTCAAGTCTAAGACGTTTGCTCCTACTGTGGCAAAGGAGAAGTAGACATGGAGCTATGAGTCCATAAATCTGGATTTGCTAGAAACCACACTGCTGCCATGAGGAGAATGTCAATCCAAGAATGGAGCAGAGCTGAGGGAGGAAAGGAGGGAGAAAGGGGGGGGAGGGGGAGGAGGGAGGAACAGCCCTGACCCAATGAGAGTGCCTGTGCCCTGAATCCATTTGTACCTGAGAAGCTGAATCTACTCTTGGATTTTTCAGATACATTAGTCAGAAATATTCTTTTTCTTAAGTCATTTTTCATTGAGTTTTCGGTTTCTTAAAACCAAAAGTGAAAAGAAAACCGTTATTAGAAATCTGCCTATATATGTGCTATGAACATAATGAATAGTTTTGCCTAATTTAAGGGAGTCCTATTCTGTGAGTACTAAACTAGATTGTTTTAGCAATTAGATTGAGGCCAGGGCACGGTAAGGAGGATGTCTGTTGGACTTGGCCAATCTGTCTGGAAATGGTCAGCTCTAATGACAGAGGACCCGGAAACTGAAATGCTACATCCCTGACTACAGAGGTCTGCATGTGTGTAGGCCCAGCGGCAGGATATCATGGAAGAGCTATTAATTTGACATAGGTTACAAAAAAAGATGAATACAGAAACTGAGGCTTATTCTATAAGCAAAAGTTAGATGAACTCAAGAGCTGCAGCTATAAACAGAGAAGCAAAGGAAATACCAAGAAAAAATACTGGGTAGTTGAAAGGAAATTACAGTTCCAGGTTTCATTGAAATATAATAAAACAAGGACAGTGGCCTATGAAAATCCAAACATTATGTGTTGGTCATGGTAGTATTCCTGCAAAAGTTCCTTCTCTGTGATACTCCGCATATACTTAGCCTCCACAAAAATTTGGTTGTATCACATGGTAATCTGCAATGTTCTTATTTGCTCCACGTGGTATTTCAATGAACCAGTGACTATTAGGGCCCAATATATTTTTGGAAAAGACCAGAAGGCCTCAAACTCTACCTATAAAAGAACTTTTAGTAGAAATTTCAGCTTGGAGGCAGAATTAGCCAAGGAACAAGCCATCCATTATCTGCGCGGTAGAATTTAGCAGCTTGTCCATTTAGTTGAATGGATTTCCTTAAAAATAATGTGTTTCTCAGCAGTACCATGGTCAGAAAGGCATTTAGTAGATTCAGAGTGGAAAGGTGCATGATGGGAGCTCTCATTGCCTGTGGCAGACTCCTGCTACATCCATCTTCCCTTGTCCTTTGCAGGCACAGACTTCTGATCTCTGTAAAGAACAACTGACCACAGGTCATCCACCACTGGCATCCCTGATATCACTCAGTTGGATCTGCCCTTGTCGGCATGATGGATGCATATCATTCATTCACAATACTCTGAAAACTGGTTCCTTTCCTTTGGTTCCTTAAGTGGTATATCACCTTCTAAGTGTCAGATCCATTCAGTCTTATCTGTCTCTGGAATCCTCAGTCACTGTGTTCTGCTCTTGCTATATCGAGGTGGGGGCTCATCTGACCCCACATGAGCACAAGCCAACAGCGCTTCCCCTCAGGCCTGCACCATGTGTCTCTCCCCTCCTGCCCCGGGGCATCCCTGCTGACTCTGCGGCATGAGATGCCCTGAGACGCATGCAGTGCCCATGCATGTACAACCCAGAAGAAGAAGCTAGTTAATGTTGAAGGGGAACAGCAGACCAACGGGAAGGTAAGAGCCAGCGGATACATTTGCTTCTCTCTCCCCCTCTGTATAATCTGTTCTGAGATGTGGTTCAATCAGCTTCTTGAAGACGGTCCTGAGATCAAGCAGTGTCCTGATGTTTCACACCACACAGTGGTCGGCTCCGTAATGTGCTCCTGTATCGGCTCCCTCCTTCCTGCCTCACTCTCTCCTCATTCTTGCTTCACTGGCATTGCATTTTATTTTTAACAAAGTGGCAGCTTATAAGCTTTGCCTAAGATCTCGACTCTTGGGGACCTCAAACAAAGACAGTCAAAATGAGGTGTGGCCCTAGAATGTAGACTCTTGAGGTAGAATTACTCACCAGTTTGATGGCCATAGAATCCTCATTGCTAGGTGGGGGTGGGGATAACCCTTGGCATGAGTTTCATGACAGTTACTAATGATCCCACTGGTGGTCATCAGGATGCAGTAAAGGTAGAAGGCGAAGCACTGGTCTAGATGGTGACTGTGTGCTTGAAGTTTTGGGGTGATGATAATTATATGGATTGAGGGGTAGGCAAGCTTCTGTAAACAGCATTGGAAGCATTGCAAAAAGAAAATTATATTCTCAGGGAAGCCAACTCCCAACTTAAGACACACTGTGAAACCCAGAGGGTTTTCTTAGCAGAATTTAAGGAAATGCCTATCTCCTCGGTGCTCCCAGGCCTGCCATGCTGAAAATCAGGTACAGAATTTGACAATTCCTGAAACTAGAATTACCCCGTCTCCTCGCCCCAAAATGAGTAATAATACAATAATACAATAAAACAGTAATAATACAAAAGCTGTAAAGGAGATTGGATGGGCAACCTTGACAGGTCTTAAGTATCATATTGGAGCTCTGACAGAGGAAGAGTAGGGCTCTGAGACCTGGGGTTGGGATAGCTGAATGGATAAGGCAGAGAATCCTGAAAACACTTTCTCAACTCCCTTGACCCCTTCAGGCCATTAGAAGTAGAATTCTTGTCCCTGTCAACAGCAGAGAATAGCTTCCCTTTGCCTGAAGACTGCACAACTTCTGAAGCTTGTGTCTTGCAAGATAATTTTGTTCCCCTCAGGATCTGCCTCACTATTGCCCACTGCCTCCAGGCTGACGGTCCCTCGCTGCTGTCAGGCTGATAACTCCAGCACAGCCTGGGCAGTCAGTACGATTCCTATTCCAGGAGGAGATAACTGACACACCTAAGAAACTGCAGAAGATGGTTGATATTTTCTGCTAAGAACCAGGAAAATATGTATGGGAATGGATTTTAAGGGTGCTGGACTAGGGTAGAATACAAGTCAGGTTAGGGTGCAATGTATTGGCATGGTTCACTCATAGGATTCGATGCTCCAGTAACATACCAGTCCTAATGGTCTGCAGGAAGTTGCTTTGAAGCTTGGTCATCATGATGGCCTGCAGTTAATGAGATCGAGATTCCAGAACTTCTGCAGCACAGTATTGAGGAGAGGGTCAGAAGGCTCCAAGAGGTGGAACTAAAAGATGAATTTACTATAGAATATGTGAGAACATTCCACCTGACTGTTCTCAGGCAAAGTCCAGGAAACCCTCCTTTCATAAAGGTGACTGGGAATAAATCAGTGAGGGAGCAGCGGAATTTTTGAGATGCTTAAGGTGGCCATTAAGTTATGCTCCCAATGAGCACAATTTGGATGGAATTTCAGAATGTCAGAAGCAATAAAGCAGTAATTAACTGTCATAGGCAAGAATGACATAATTACTGTGTTGGACTGCAAGGCTAGAGTGGCAATAAGGGATCTGTGGTGGTTGCTAATAAATGCTAGTGTTACCAGAGGTGAAAGACATGTACAGTCACTAGAATGGTGCTCAATTTGTACAACAACAACAAAGATGCTAGCTGGTGAGCAGGAAGGCATCAGCTGTCACAAAGGAAAGTGGGTCCCTCACCCAATTTGCAGATCTAATGTACAGGTCTGGTTTATGGATCGAGATCACCGATCCATGACTGAAGTGAAGGCCCAGACCCCTGAAGGACTCTGCAGTACCCCCACAAGCACCTGTGCTAAATAGTCCCCAATCCTTCTCCTGAGGAACCTGGGTTTCTGTGACAAAGCAACTATGTTGGAGAAGGGAGATGATCTTGATTTTTAAAAGAATTTTAGATTAAAAAGAGTGAACTGATATTGATACCAGGGAATTTAGGATGCCTCTGGTTAGTGAGGGCTTATGGAGGACGGGTAGTAAATGAGATCTGGACCAAGTCCATCGCCCAGGGTGTCCAAGGGGCTCATCCCCACCCTGTGGTTATTTCTCAGTCCCTGAATGTACAACTGGGATAGATACATTCAGCATCTGGCAGTGCACTCAGACTTTCCCGAAATGGAAACTCCCCTATCCCCAGGTAGGTAATATTGTGATCTTTAATTTATAAATAAGGAAATTGTGTCTCAGAATGACTGAATTAACTTGGCTAAGGTTTCATAGTTAGTAACTGACAGAACCAAGAATTAAACACCGTTCAGTCTGGCTCTAGAGTCTGATTCATCCAGCTTTTAACTGCTGCCAGTTGGCCTATGCTTTATGTTCTGTAACTGTAATAAATGTAATGGGGGTGGCGGTGAAGAGCAGCAGCTTGCCTTTGGACATGTTAAATTTAAGATACCCGACAGACATCTAAGTAGACTTGTCAACAGCCAGATGGACATCCAAAGTCTTTGGTTCCAGGGAGAGATCTGGGCTGGAGTTCTGACTAGGGGAGCTGTCAGCCTAGAGGCAATCTTGACAGCCAAGGGGCTGAATGAAATCCGTCAGGAAGTGCGTGCAGGCAGGAAGGGGGAGGCACCGAACAGCTAGCCTGGAGTCAGCCAGTGCTGGAGATTTGGATCGTCACGGGGAGGGGCCTGGGCAGTTGGGGCCAGCAAGGAAGGACAACCAGGTTTCCGTTCCAGGTGTGAAGAGCAAGGGTGTCAGGCATTGTTGGTGGGAAACTCAGGGGAGGACTAATAACTGATCATAGCTGATGATCTTATTTATTTAGCCTGTTAGTTGCTCCCCAGTCTCTCAGCTGACTCCCTCAGCATGCACCCAAATTTCTTTCTTTCTTTTTTTTTTTTTTGCACCCCTCTCCTTCCTCTCGGCCAGCATTTCCACTTCTTTCCCTCTTTTAACAGAAATCATGCAAGCTTTCACCGTGACCTGTTCCCTGGATCAGTGCAACCACATGCTAGTAGTCTAATGCAGAAGCTGCGTTATAGAGGGAGGGGAATTAGAAAGAAAGCAAAGGCTGTACATTTTGATAACTATATGGTTTCAAAAATATTTTTTGTGTTTATTGACTAAAAATAAAATAATTCAAATGCACCAGCTATCAAAGAAGTACAGATTAAAAATAAACCGGCCACCATTTTTTTTTTTTGCAAATCAAATTGGCATTTAAAAAAATAACATATCCCTTATGGGCAAGACTCAGCAGACATTCTCATATACCACTGGTAGAAGTGTTAATTGGTAAAACTCTTCCACAGGGCAATTTGGCAATATATAAGAACAATCTTTAAAGTTCCTTCTTCACACCTTTTGGTCCAGTGATTCTGCTTCTAGCAATTTATTGTAAGGAAATAATCAGAATGCACATCGAGATTTCTATAATAGGAAACTTACTTTAGCATTGTTTCTTATAGAATTTAGGATATAGAATTCTATAAAATTCTATATTCTTGTAGACTATAGAAACAATACTTTAGTGTTGTTTCTTATAGAATTTGTGGGATTAAAATAGTAATTAAAGTAATTTAACATTCAACATTGGAGCCTGAGTCAGTAAATTATGAGAGAGCTATATAAGAAATGCTCCACAGCAAAAGAATATCTAAAAGATATAAGAAAATGTCAACAAGGTATTGTCAAAGTCAGAAAAAAAGAAATAAAAGCTATAAAATGGTATTTATGGTACAACTCTTATTTTGTAAAAAAGAACAGAAAAATTGGGAAGATATCAGCTAATATCTTAATAGTAATTATTTCTGTACATGCTTGAGATTAAAGTTTCTACCCATTCAGAAATATTTATTGAAGGCCTACCATGTGGCAAGCACTGTTCTGGGTGCTTGGGAGGCATTAGTGGAAACTGACAGAATTATGGCCCTTACAGTTGCTGATATTCTATCAGGAGGGATACAAAAAATAAACAATAATAAATAAATAAATAATATATATTTTAGAAGGTGGTAAGTGCTAGAGAAAGAAACACAGAGCAGAAAATGTGGGATTAGGAGTGGTATGGTTGCCATTTTTAAATAGGGTGGTCAGGGTAGATGTTATTGTGAAGGTGGCATTTAATAAAGACTTTATGGAGGTGAAGGAAGTACCCATGAATATTGAGGGAAAAGTATTCCAGATGGAAATGCACAGGCCCTGAGGTGGGAGCGTGTCCGATAAGTCTGAGGAGCGAGAAACCTATGTGGATAGAGCTGATTAAACATGGTAGTAGGAAATCAAGAGCCAGATTGGGTAAAACCTACTGAAAGGTTTTGGAAATGTTGGGAAAGATGGGTTAAGAAGCTATTGCAATAATTGAGATTAGATGAATTGGTCAGATTCTGAATATATTCTGAAAGTAGAACATAATTTCTCGATGGTTTACATACCGGGTAGAAAAAGAGAGGCCTTCAAGGTTTGAGGTCTCAGTGATTGGGATGATAAACTTATTAGCAACTGAGGTAGAAAGACTGTGAGTAGAGCAGGTTTGGGATGGGGGTGGAGGAGATCAGAAGTTGAGTATTAGACATAGTAAGTCTCTCCAAGGGGAGATTTCCAGTAGGCAGTTGGCTGTGGAAAAATGTGGTGTTCACAGGACATGTTTGAGCTAGAGAGAGACACTTGGGAATCATTAATTAGTATATAGATGGTATGTGAACTCTGGGAATGGGTGAACTCACCAAGGGAGTAACTGTGGACACAGAAGAGGTCCAAAGACTGCATGCTGGGGTGCTCCAACATCAAGAGGGTAAGGAGATAAGTAACAACCAGAGGACGATGGGTTGAGAAAGTGACCAGTGAGGCAGGAGAAAAATCAAAAGAATGTGAGGCAAATAAGTGTTTCAAATTCTGCTCAAACGCTACTCAAATGCTAGTAAGTTAAATAAGTTGAGAAGTGAGAACTGATGACTGGATTTAGCAATGTGGAGGTCAGGGCACCGGTGACCTTGCTAAAAGTGGTTTTGGTAGAGTATCTTGAGACAAACTGAAGGGGGTAACTGGAGATGGTTGAGTACTGACAAGGGGACTTAGAGGGATGGTGGCTGACTGTGGTAGTAAGATATAAAAAAAAAGGTGTTTTTTTTCTTTTTAGATTAAATAGCAGCATGCTTGTATGCTATGGGGAGCCCAGCCAGTCCACTGTGATCATTAATATTCTTAAGGTAGTAAGCTGCCCGCAGATGGTATGGTTGGAAGGCCACACAAGAAATGCCTCGACAACCAACCTCCCCCACAGATACAGTCTACTCTTGTATCTGAATTCTTAACTCTCCAACTTATCACTGCATCAGGAGGTCACGTTTAAAATATAAGCATTTAAGGTGGGCATGACCTTATAGAACAGTAATCATAATTAACTTTTCCTCCATCTCATTGCCCTCCATACACCAATTGGTCCTTCACCCCCATTGGAAAGTCTCTGGCTTGAAGTTTCAGAATTACTGATTGAGCAGAAGCCATGAAATGCTATGAGTCTGTAGTAAGAAAGCCTATTTTGCCAGAAAAAATTGGGGAAAAAGAAAAATCTTAGTCCTTTGACCCTACTTATAGAATTTGTAACCCAGGAAACCAAAGCTATTTGCTGCCCCTTCACCAAAGAGAAAGGATTACCAAGAGAAACCCTGGGAAATGAACTTTGGATCTCTCTCCTGGAGGGTTCTGCTTACCTCAGCTAGGACGCAAAGCTTCAATTTTAGCATCCACTCTCATCCATGTGCCAGCAAATGCCTGTGCCCCTCCCAGACACTGAACATTCCCACTAGGATGCCATGTGTTCTGTGTCTCCCACCGGTAGGCCCAGTATCATCGCTCTCCTCCCCTCCCCTCCTTCTCCTTATAAAGACCAGTTCGCAGGAAAGGATGCCAGAAGGAATGGTGGTATGGAACTGCAAGGAGTTTTGAGTTTTCTCTCATTTTATAAATGAGGAAACCAAATCTCAGAGGGTGAAGTGAACTGCCCAAAAGCCAACAGCTAATTTGGAAAACTCAAAAAAAATTAAAAAAATGATCAACTCATTGACATTGAGGTGTACTGATTGATGTGTTCTCTTCAAAGGCATGTTCTAACAAGCCACAGCCTTGAGCCAATGAAGTGGATGCTGAAAAGTGGAAAGGAAGTTACAGCAGACAGGGGAAAGATGCATGTTAGCCTCAGGGTAGTCTCCGGGCCATCTGATAGTGCATAAGCAGCTCTCTGATTTGTCTATTCTAGTTCTCAATAGAGAGTGATTTTGTCCCCAAGGGGACATTTGGCAATGTCTGGAGACATTCTGGTTGTCGCACTTGGAGGAAGGTGCTATTGGCTTCTAGCAGGTACAGACCACAGATGCTGCTAAACATTCTACAGTGCATAGGACAACCCTTGCCCCCAATATGTGACCCTAGGTGTCAATCGTTCTAGAAACTTCACTTTACCCTGAAGGGGAAAAAAGGAAGAGAGAACATTACCAAAAGTTGGCTCTGGAGTAGTGTTCCATGTAGAGCTGGTCGTCAGAAAAAGGGGCCAAGTGGATGTCGCTGAATGTCGGGAACATCATTCCTAATGAGCAAAAGACAAAAGACCCAAAAGTTGACTCCTACTGCCTTCTGCATGAACGGTCCACGTGCCTGCCACCTGACCAATTCCATTCTTTCATCTATTTCAGTCATTACACAATGAGCTAAAATACGATTTTGCCTGGCAAACAAACACCCAGCCTAGCATGCCTGAAATAAGACCTTTCTGAGCAGGCAGACTTGGTGATCAGCATTGTTATTCTTGTCATTTTAGGGAGACCCTTTTTCACAGTCATTTGTTAAACCGCATATGAAAGACCGGTGAACTATTAACCCTGTTTCAAAAAGGAGGACTGCCTAAGAAGTTGGAGACGCTGTCACAAAACTAGTAATACCTAAACTTTCTTGATTTTGTTAACTTTGCCCTGAACATTTCTTTCTGGGGTTTCTATGTATTAATTCATTTAAGCCTCATAGCAATATAAAGTGGGTTCTATTACTATACCTACTTTACAAATGAGAAAAAATAAGGAACGGGGAAACTTAAGTGTCTCAGCCACCGTCTCAGAGTTAATAAGTGGAGGGGCAAAACCCAGGGGTGGAACCTCATTCGATAGCCTATGGCCCCACAGTTTAGTGCAAAGTCTATTAAAATAGAACAGATTGTTTTATTTGGGGCATTTTCAGAGGCAGTCAAGAGAAAAAGCATGACTGTAACATCATTCCTATGTCACCATCTAAATCTCATGCACTGGTGTTAAAACAATAATGATTGCTTGGTGGTTTTTCAATTTCACAATAGAATGACATTAGACAACCTTAGAAAAGTGCATGTAAACTTGGGACGCTTCATAGGAGGGTGTTCAGAGCCCAAGCCTAGTAGGAAAGAATTCCAAAGGTGTCAGATAACGTGGAGAAGAGGAAATCATCAAAGGTAAAAACATAAAAAATATTCCGAGAGTTGAAGAAAATGTCTTCTGATTCAACGTACTCACCCCACATCCAGCAGGAGAATTTAAAAAGTTTCACAGTAAGAAGGCTAGAAATAAAAACAAGATACTGAAAGTGTCCACAGGAGAAAAGTATGTCACTCTAAAGCATCAGGAGTCTGAACGGCACTGAACTTCTCAACAGCAGTATTAGAAACCAGAAACCAGAAAAAGATGCTTTAAAAATACTGCGTAATAATCGTTCCCAAGTTAACCTTCTCTACCCAGCAATATGATGATCCAGACTCAATAAAAAGTAACTTCTCGAGCTTCCTCTCTCCAGAACCTGTTAGAGAATGTTCTTTGCTGAAATGATGGTGTAAACCAAGAAAGAGGAAGACACAGGAATGGGGAGAGAAACTCAAAGTGCCACAGGATGGCAGCCAGGCCACAGGATCCGTGGAGGACAGAGGGCCACAGCAGGAAGGCTTCCACAGAACAAATACCGGGAGGACCTGCTAGCCCTGCTGAAACATGAAAAACACTAGTCATAACTATACAGAAAACGAAGCTAATGGCGAAAAGAGGCAGTCAATTCCAGGAAAAGCAACAGGCTGCATGAGAAAAATATATAACCACACGCGCCTACCAGGCCACCGATTCGGCACCGGACGCTTACGCTGTCATAATAATATAAACACTGATTACTGATCTAACCAAATGATGACCTAGATCCGTATTTCTTTATATTAAATTCTGAATTCTAAAAAGCTCTGCTCTGCAAAAGCAATGGATTTCTGTAAGTCTGAAACATCTTTTGATGACAAAACCTGACCTGAGCTGACGTGAGTCTATTTATAGTCTGTATTCATCTCACCTGGCATCCGCGTTCATATGTTTTGTCGCAGAGATACATACAATGTGTTTCATTACGGAGCGCTGCCTCCGATCCGACTGGAGGGTTAAGTAATACGTGGTATATGAGTGTATTACCTTTCCAAAGCCCTCCAGGTTCTGAATTCTGAAACTCATCTGGCCCCAAGGCTTAGATTAAGGCCCTGAGGACCTGTATACATGTAATGAGATGAGGGAGGGGAGGGTGCATCAAGAAGGAGAGAGATGACACGTGGGAAAGCTAACTTCTCAATGGCAGAGTGACAAGAATAGCAATAGGGTAACTTCATATGGACATGTAGCTAAATAACAGGAGAAACAAAAAATAGAGTTGAAAGGGAGCAGTGTCAGGATAGGAGGAGATGTGGCAGAAGGTTCCTATTTTTCATTATAAGCCTTTTACTATTATTTGATGTTATAAACTATGTCTTATTTTGAAGGAAAATAAAAATAATTAGGAAAAAAATCAATCATCTTTCCCTCAGGAACACACAGGGTACAAAGCTGATAAAATCAGTATTTATTTCTACTTGTCTAGTTAAAGATACATAGCCAAATATAAAATTTCATACCCATTTCAAATATCTGGGGAAATATTCAGCTTGGAGAGCCTCAATCAGTTGCACGTTAATTAACTATGTATAAAATCTCATCACACGAAAGCACCTCACCATTTGAAAAATATCAGAAAAATATATAAAAATTCTAGGTGGCACTGAGGAGGAAACCTAAGCAGTTTTTCTCCTTTCCTTCATCTCCTACAGTTCAATTTTATCGCTTGGACACAATGTTTCCAAGATCATCCTGGGCTATTTTACAACAGGAACACTAATGAAGTTCTTGACATTAGGTATACTTCCCTGAGTTTATTTGGCTATTTTTGCATGCGAGGTTTTTAGGTGCATATTTCTGAATCCCTAAATTTTGAAAACATGTAGGAAATTATGGATGAGTCTCAAGCTTTATTTATAGGCATCTACTGTGTCTCTTGGGTAAGTATGAGTTTCACTTTTAGTCCCTGTTTTGTCATCATTGGATATCAAGGTAGGGAGGCACAACACTGGCAATTTAAAGGAAATAAAATTAAGGTAAGAAGCTGCAATTCTCATGAGAGATACGACTGTTGCCTTCTATGCTTAACTGAAGAACATGGGCTGTTAGAATGTCCACTCTCCCAGGTGAAGAATGGAGTCAGTGTGTGTGCAGAAGCGGTGAGTGTGGGATGCAGGTCAGACAGGCCTGGGGTCAAATCCCTGCTCTGCCACTTTTTTTTTTAACTTTAAATAAGTTTTTTTCCAATTATAGTTGACATACAATATTATATTAGTTTCAGGTATACAACCCATTGATTAGGTATTATATAACTTACTAAGTGACCACCCCGCTAAATCTAGTACCCATCTGACACCATATAGTTATGATATTATTAACATTACCTATGCTGTACTTTATATCCCCATGACTATCCTGTACCTACCAATTTCAATTTGCACTTATTAATCGCTTCACCTTTTTTCACCCACCCCCCACCCAGCTGGCAACCATCAAAATGTTCTCTGCATCTATGAGTCTGTTTCTGTTCAGCTTGTTTGTTTATTTTGTTTTATAGGTTCCATATATAAGTGAAATCATATGGTATTTGTCTTCCTCTGTCTGACTTATTACACTCAGCACAATACCCTCTAGGTCCATCCGTGTTGCAGATGGCAAGATTTCATTCTTTTTTATGGCTGAGTCATATTTCATTGTATATATGTACCAGTTCTTTATCCAGTCATCTACTGATGGACACTTAGGTTGCTTCCATATCTTGGCTATTGTAAATAATGCTGCAATGAGCACATGGATGTATGTGTCTTTTTTATTTAGTGTTTGGGATTTCTTCAGGTAAGTACTCAGAATGGAATTGCTGGGTTCTTCTTTGTCTCTTGGTTGAAGCCTTTGTTTTAAAGTCTATTTTGCCTGGTGCAAGTATTGCTATCCCAGGTGTGTTTTTTTTCCTGTTTCCATTTTCATGAAATATCTCTTTCCATCCCTTTACTTTCAGTCCCTGTGTGTCTTTCAATCTGAAGTGAGTCTCTTGTAGACAGCATGTGTAAGGGTCTTTCTGTCACTTATTAAAGGTGAGTCCTTGTTAGTTTGCTTTCCTCATTGTGCCAGGTCTTTCCGAGTCTATCCTCCTAAGCTAGGTCTCAATCTTGGCACTACTGACGTTAGCCAGATACCTCTTTGATGCAGAGACTGTCCTGTACATTGAAGGATGTTTAGCAGCATCCCCGTCATCTCCCACTAGATGCCAATAGCACCTCCTCCCCCAGTTATAAAACCCAAAAGGTTTCCAGGTGTTGCCAAGTATTCCTTGGGGAGGGAATATAGAAATCACATGATCCTCATCATTAACCCTTCAAATAAGTTAAAAACATCATTCACACTTGGTAAGGTTTTCATAAAATAATTCATGCAAATTGATTAGCACATGCAGACACTTGGTAAGCATAAAAATGATTGGACTTTATATTTTTTTCTTGATTATATGCAGTGATCACAGGGAAAAAGACAAGCTGTAGAAAAAGAGTATGTCAGAAAGAACTAGCAGATCCCAGAGGGTTTATTACATTATAAAGAGCCAACACCTGAAAGGGCTTTAGAGAGTATTTTTAACCACACAAGTGAGGAAATCAAAGTCAAAAGGTCAAGTGTTAGACCAAGTTCCTTAAGGAAGAATGTGATAGAGCCAGGACAAAAATACTTATCCCTGAACTGGTCACCTATCCCGAGTCCTGCACACTGAGTCCTGTGCAGCACAGCCATCAATGTCCTCGTGGTTGGAGACTAACCTCATGTTTTATAGAATAAGATGAGAAAATCAAAGAATTGGTGGAATAGAAATGCTCTCTCCACTTTTCTGCCAAGAATTAAATATGAGGGAAAAAGATGGCAAATTTTACAGACAAGTTAGCCTATTTTCTAAACATGGATTGGTCAACTCACCATTTGCTTTCAGCCATTTTTTGGAATAAAGGTAACTCTCCAGCATCCTTTCATTGAACAGCATGTATCCCATTGGTTCAGAAATGATCACATCTACAGCCTCAGGAAGTGAGACTTCTTCAATGATCCCTGGCAGAACAATGATCTTGTCTGAAAGGTGGTTATTTTCCACTAGTATCTGAAAAAGATAAAATAGAGTACTGGTATTATTGTTACATAGACTCTTAGAAAAACTAAGTTTCATAGGTTAGGGGTTGACAGTGTGATGGAGTTGAGAGGGAAGCGACGTATTTGTTCCTATAAACACTTTAAACAGTTTGGTTTAAAAAAAAATCCTCACCCAAGGATATGTTAATTGATTTTAGAGAGAGAAGTAGGGAGAGAGAGAGAAACATCAGTGTAAGAGAGAAACATTCATCTATTGTCTCTCATACCACACCAACCAGGGACTGAACCAGCAACCTAGGCATGTGCCCTGACTGGGAATTGAACCTGCAACCTTTAGGTGCACAGGATGATGTTCCAACCAACTGAGCCACCCAGCTGGGAGACTTTTTTTTTTTTTTCCTTACTGCATAAATATTTCATGTTTACTATGGATAAATTAGAAGATTCAGATATGGGACAAATAAAAACATCTATAATTGTACCACATACAAATAACTACCTTCCACTCTTTATACAAACACTGTAGATTTAGATGTGTATGTGTGTATACACAGGGGTGGGCGAAAGTAGGTTTGCAGATGTAATACAAATAAGTAATACAATAATTAATAAATAATAATACAAGAATAAACTCCGTGATTCATGTACTCACCACTGTAAGCCTATTTTTGCCCCTCCCTGTACATCCACAGGTACTTTTTGGAAGATTGCTTTTTACTAATGGTTTCAGCTTATTTCCCATTTTCTGCCTACAATAAAGATGCCAGAAGTTCAGTACACTAACCTTGCCCAAATTAATGATCTTGATCCTTATTAAATTATCCCTTAATCTTCTGATTCCAAAAATAACACCATGTTCATTAACCTGTCTTTAGAAGTACATATTAGTTATGTAGTCATTTTTCTTTGATGTCCTCTGTATTTTATTTAATAACTTTGAACTCACTTAAAAGAGGGGCCTTGAAGAGAAATGTATTTATTATATTTCTAATATAGGTCTTCGTAATGCCCAATATGACAAGGTGATTGCATGATTACATTTATGTCTTTTTACTGCCTGAAAGAAGTATTTCCTAATAAACACCTTACACGTACCAGCATAATATACAGCACATTCCTTGTCAAGCTGTGGTTCTCTGAGACCCCAGGACTCTTACATCTTTGCTCACTGTATTTCTACACAGAGACCTTCCATTTTGTCTTTTCCTAACTTGATCTCTTCTCATTCTAAATGCAGCATACCATGAATTTATCGTGACTCAATTCTCACTTGATCACGTCTTCACATGGCTAGGGTATCTTTCACCTCAAATCCTATCTTCTACGGTGCTGCTCACCAACATGTGCCCTATAAGCTTATTAAATGTCTTTTTTACTTTTAAAACAAGAAATCAAGTAATTTCTAAAGAAAAACTATTTGAAAATGTCATCCTCTGTCAACATTTATCTATGCAGAAGGACTCTTGGGATTCCATTCTATCATCATTCCACATGTTAGTTGAGTTCATGGGACTGTATAGAGACAAGGCCTAAAGTTAAAGCCTTTAGTGCCCTGCTTTTCTCTGTCCATTTTCTTCTCAGGACAGTCCATTCGTGTGCATGGCTCTAACGATGGCTCCATGCGGATGACTGTCCAAGCTACACCTTTAGGTTCCTCACTCACCTGAGCTCCAGCCAGCACCTAAACGTTTCTACCAACGTGCTTTGTTCTCCTTGATATCAACAGGAGCCAACCTCAGCTGCTTCTTGAAAACCAACCTTTCCTTTAAATTTCATTAAAATCTTTTTTTAAAAATATGTTTTTAATGATTTCAGAGAGAGAAAAGGAGAGGGAGAGAGAGAGAGAAACATCAGTGATGAGAGCGAGTCATGGAACAGTTGCCTCCTGCATGCCCCCTACTGGGGATCGAGCCCACAACCCTGGCATGTGCCCTGACCGGGAATCAACAGTGACCTCCAGGTTCCTGGGTCGGCATTCAACCACTGAAACGCACTGGCCAGACTTATTAAAATCTTTATATAACCTTGAATTTCTTTGATTCTGTTTTTATCACTAATACTAAAATTCTCAATATCCTGGAAGCATACATAGGTGCTTCCCACAGATAATTAGTTACTATTTTTTCTATTTCTGCCTTTCAGATATGTCTCATTTCCACTTTCTCCTTTCTCCTTTCTGCCTGAAGCAACTTGTCCAGTTCCTAATAGCTTCAAATCTGGAATTTAAAAATAGCATTTATATAATGAAAATAATAATAGTAGTGCCTACTTCATAGGTCTGCTTGAGGCTAACACAAGATAAAGCATATTAAGGGCTAAGTATTAAAATTATTATTGTTGTCATATTAAATTTATTAAAAAATACTATTCACTGAAAAAAGAAATGTAGATGAGCAAAAACATGAAAATAAAAATCACTTGTATTCCCATCATCCAGATGTAAGCAGGGTATATTTCCTAGCAGACATTTTAGTGTATCTCTGTTTATAAAAATATATAATATTTTGTAAATATATATTAAGTAATATAAAAATAACCTTTTTTCTATAATATGTTTTAGACCAGTTCACATGGTTAAATCGAACATGCCCAAAGTTATCTGAATACTCTGCAGGCTTTTTTCATGGAACATTTATGGATCTCACGTAGACCAACCTTTAGGAAACAAACACTGAAGAGTTCTGTGATAAGCCTAGGTTTCAATACAATTTCTTGACAAAGATATTTGAAAATAGGACATCAACTCAACCAAGAATACCTTTAAGACACAAGAGCAGCTAATTCCAGATATAAAACATATACTAATTTTTGAGTCAGTCTTACTGCCTTCTTTCATCTTTGGTTTACAACATTCTCAGTACAGATAATTTATGTCATGTCATATACCTTTCTTTCAAAACTGAAACTCAGTAGAACTATCCTTTCCAGGAAAAAACAAACTTCAGTATGTCCCTCCAAGTGCTGTGAAGGCCCTTAATGCAGAGGAAGGCTCTGCCATCCACCACATGCACTGGTTTTCACCGTGTGACCTGGCCCTTCAGGATGGAGGGAGATTCCAAACAAAGCCTCTTCTCCCCAGATATCATCAAGGTTCAAGTAAATCCACATAATATTCTTATTTCCATCCTGTTTCTTTGGCATTACACTGGGTTTCAAATGCTTGTTTCAATAGTCCTGTCACTTGTTATCAGTTGCTTAACACACACACACACACACACACACACACACACACACACACACACACACACACACACACTTTAGGTGGCAGTAGCAGTAGAATTCATCCTTTCATAACAGTAACTTCCAAGATAGATCAGGGGCAATTTTACCAGGCATCCTGCTGTGCTTGTCTCATTGGTGAGGCTTTTCATGGAGTGACCTGTGTCATATATGTGTTGTTTATTTATGCCTGTTCAGTTTGGAAGCTTAATTAGTCTTAGAGACTACACTACGCAATACAGCACTTAGTTATATTTCATCTTCAAGCAGTGGAAACAGCAAGAGTTTGGAGGTGAAATACTTGGGTGTTGGTTGTGAATCCCCTACTTATTAGCTGTAAGACTGTGGCCAAGAAACATAATTTCTTGGAAGTCCATTTTTCACCTATAAAATAATAATAATAATAATAGTATCAATTCTACAGTGTTATTTCAAGGATCAAATCGAATGAGAAAGTACAAAGTAATATATGTCAAAGAGAATACAGATTAAATAGAAGAATTTAAAGAGAAGATGATAAAGCAATAGAACTGAGATTAAAAGGGAGATTTTAGACCCAAGGAAACAAATCAAGAGGCAAAGCAACATAATTATGGAATAATATACAATAAATATCCAAGAAAATAATATATTACATTCAAATTATATATAATAATTTTAGAAAACCATTTGGCATTATTCAGTAAAGCTAAAGATGTACTTAATTCTAAAGCTTAAAAATATCACCTTCTAGAAATATGAATTCTAGAGAAATTTTTGAACATGTATAGAAGATAACCTATACCAAAATTTTTATAATAATATTGGTAGTTATAAAATAAAACTTCAAAATAAAATGAAGTAATGAGTGACAGGGAAATGAATTAATAAATGGTGGTAACCCTGAGTACTATTCAACAGTGAAAAAGAAAGAACTGGAGGCATATATATGTGTTAACATAAATTAATTTAATAAGCAGAATTTTAAGGGGGGAAATAGCAGGTTGCTGGAGAATATATAGCATAATTCCTTTAATAAAAAGGGTCAAATGTTTTCCAAAGTAAACTGTATTGATTAGGACATATTACACTATTTTTTAGAACTCTTTTACGCTAAACATAAAACTCAAGATGTTGGTAAATTCTGGGAGTGAAGGGAGAGATGGAATCTGGGAAAGGCATATAAAAATTTTAATATGTAGTTATATTCCAGTTCTTAAACTGGGTTGTAGGTATATATGTGTTTATTTATTTTTGTATGCATGAAGTATTTTATAAAAGGAAATTTAAAATGTTGCTATTAATAGAAAAGTTTGAGATTATCATAATGAATGCAGATTTAAAAATGACAAACTGATTTCTGCAATCAGAAAGAAGCTAATAGGAAACTTAGATTAAAACAAAACAGCATAAAGGTAATTAATGTCTCAGATGTACAGAAAAATGGAATGGAAAATCACTCAATGG
Organism: Miniopterus natalensis; assembly: GCF_054644295.1. Classification (NCBI taxonomy): domain Eukaryota; kingdom Metazoa; phylum Chordata; class Mammalia; order Chiroptera; family Miniopteridae; genus Miniopterus; species Miniopterus natalensis. The sequence goes on along the minus strand of NC_142092.1, from coordinate 31,573,824 downwards.
TGTACCAAAAGAAATTCCCCCGAAGAAAAATATTGAATTTGTTAACAGAAAAAATACATAGTGATCATAGAAAAATTTCATATAGTAATAGTAACATGAAAATACATTCTGCTTAAGATTTTGATTTAAAGAAAAATAAAATGAATTCCTTGGGCACTCAGGCAGAAAAACAAATCACCTTAAAAGTGAAAGAAAATCAGGCTGGCATTAGATTCCTCTATAGTCGCATTCATTTTAAGAAAACAATAGAACACTGTCTGCAGAATTTAAAAGAAAAATAATTGTGACCAAAAGAAGATTAAATCCAGAAGGTGCTATTCACATTTTTAACATGAAAGAATTCAGGGTATATGGGACTCATATGCACTTCTTAAAAAATGCTTTGCCCGCCCCCCACAAAAAAATTCACATAATTAAGAGGTAAATTAAAAAATTGGGCGCTAGCCAGTTTGCCTCAGTGATTAGAGCGTTGGCCCATGGAACTGAAGGGTCCTGGGTTTGATTCTGACCAAGGGCTTGTACCTCGGTTGCAGGCTCGATACCTGGCACTGGTCAGGGGCGTGCAGGAGGCAACCAATTGGTGTGTCTCTCTCACATCGATGTTTCTCTCTCTCTCTCTCCCTTCTACTCTCTCTGAAAAAGCAATGGAAAAAATATCCTCAGGTGAGGATTTAAAAAAAAAATTGGTAGTAAAGAAGCTAAAATAAAAGACTAATAATTAGGAATGAATACACTTAATTATAAAACAAATACCAAAAATTTACATGAATTTTGTTTATATTTCAATGAGAATTCCATTACACCTTGACAATAAAAAACCAATATATAACTAACAAAAGGGAAGAGGAAGAAAGAGATATGAGAATGTTGACGACTTCATTTATTTTTCATAGGAAGGAGTGAATTTTTATCATGAGGTTAAAAAAAAATGATTCCAATTTCTTGCTGTTTTCCATAATTTTAAAGGAATTTTTTAGGACGTAATTTTTCTATGCATGAAGACACACTTACTTAAAGTTAAGAAATTTCTCTTTTTTATCTAAGTTTCTTTTCCTTCTGTTAAATTTAATAAAATTTGATTTCATTTAATACTTTTAATTTACACTACTACAGATAATATGATCTCATTTTCGTGAAAGGATTTCTCTCTAGCCATTATTCTCTTTTTATATTTGTATTAAAAAGTCTGGAATGCTGTTCGTCCAATATTAATAATTACTATTGTGAAGGTTTAAATTTTTCTTCTGTGTTAAACTTTTGAACTGCTTAATTCTTCATTACAAGTGATTATTTTTATAAAAAACAGCAAAGTGATTTTCTTTAAAGAAAAATATTAGCAAAAGCAGGGATCTAAGCAAATACATTTGTTACCTCTATTTTCTGGGATTCCACACAAAGACAGGAAACTATATAAATCAGAAGGAAACCTTAACATCCATGAACATTAAAAAGAGGCAGCAATCCTGAGAAAAAAGAATTAAGCTGGAGGTATCACACTCCCTGACTTCAAACTACATTACAAAGTGACAATAATCAGAACAACATGGTATTGGCCAAAAAACAGATACACAATCCAGTGGAACCAAGTTGAAAGCCCAGAAATAAATCCACATGTATACGGACAATAGTTTTTGACAAAGGAGCCAAAAACATACAATGTAGAAAGGAAAGACTCTTCAATAAATGGTGCTGGGAGAACTGGAAAGCCACATGCAAATGAATGAAACTAGACGGCTATTTGTCCCCGTATACAAAAATTAACTCAAAATGGATGAAAGACCTAAATATAAGACCTGAAACAATAAATTACATAGAAGAAAACATAGCTACTAAACTTATGGACCTTGATCTTAAAGAGGATTTTATGAATTTGACCCCAAAGGCAAGGGAATTAAAAGCAAAAATAAATGAATGGGAGTATATCAAACTAAAAAACTTCTGCACAGCAGAAGAAACCATCAACAATACAAAAAAGCAACTGACCAAATGGGAAAAGATATTTGCAAACAGCAGCTCCAACAAGGGTTTAATATAAATAATACAAAAAGGGACAAAAGTAGGTTTACAGTTGTGAGTACATGAAACAGAATTTATTCTTGTATTATTATTTATTTATTGTGATAATCATAACCCGCATGTATTTTTCCATACAAACAACTACAGACCTACTTTTGCTCACCTCTGTATACAAAGAACTCGTACAACTCAGCAACAAAAAAACAAACAATCCAATTAAAAAATGGGCAGAGGACCTGAACAGATATTTCTCCCAAGAAGACATGTAAATGGCCAACGGATATATGAAAATACGCTCAACTTCACTAAGTATTAAGGAAATGCAAATCAAAACTACAATGAGATACTACCTCACACCTATTAGAATGGCTATTATCTACAAGACAAGTAATAAATGTTGGAGAGGTTAGAGAAAAAGGAACCCTCACGCACTGCTGGTGGGAATGTACACTGGTCCAGACACTATGGAAAATAGTATTAAGAATAGAGTTACATATGACCCAGCAATTCCTCTTCAGGGGAGCTACCTGAAAAATTCCAAAACATTTATTTGCAAAGATCTATGCACCTCTGTGTTCACTGCATCATTATTCATGGTGGCCAAGACATGGAAACAATTGAGGTGCCCTTCGATAGATGATTGGATAAAGATATGGTACATATATACTATGGAATAATACTCAGTCATAAAAAGATGAAATACTGCCATTTGTGCCAACACGGATGGATCCTGAAAAGATCATGCTAAGTGAAAGAAGTCAGACAGAAAAAGTCAAGAACCATATGATTCCACTCATACGTGAGATATAAAACTGAAAGTGACAAAAGAACACACGAGATAAACAAAAACTCACAGACACAGATAACAGTATGGGAGAGGGGTGTGGAGGGGCAGTAAAGGGTAAAGGGGGTCAAATATATGGTGACAGAAGGAGATTTGAGTTTGGGTGGTGGACACCCAATGTAACATACAGATGATGTATCATAAAACTGTACACTTGAAACCTATACAATTTTATTAACCAGTGTCACCCAATAAATTTAACCAAAAAGAAGTAGCAAGGGAGGGGAAATTTTGAAGAAATTTTAGAAGACAGGAAGTAGATTGGATTGGATTTATGGAGAAAATCGAACACATTATTCTGAACCCCTAAATATCAAAGCTAAGGAAGGTTTCCTGTAAGGGAGTCTGGGAGAAAATGCCAAGAGCAGAAGTAGCCTATGGAACTGTCTTGTAGGCCAGTATGGCCCCCCACTCCCACCCCCAACCCCATGTTTATGTATATGGACTCTATGAGGCTGACATCACTAGGTTTTTCCTTGGATAAATTTCTTAGCATTGCTTTTTGGGATACACCTTAGTAGGGATTCTAGTGTGGTTACTGAAGCCAGAAAGAGAAACAGAAGAGCTTGGGGTAACTAGATTCTAATTTCAGATTCCGAGGAAAGAAAACTATGAGGCAGTGCCATCCAAAGTTCCACTCATAGGATGAAACTCTCATTTTGGCAGTGGTGCAGGTTCCGAGCCTAGCAGTGGGCTACACATCCTTGCGTTTTACTGGAAGCTCACCTGTCAACACATCCTCTCCACTCAGGCAAAGGCTCTTTGGCCTGCTCTCCCTCTTGAGGCCTGTTGAGAACACAGACCCACTAGCTATCCACACTAAGCAACTGAGTTCTTTAGTCATCAGCTAAGGATAGTAAACAAGGATCTCCAGACACTGGAGGGAAATAAATAGCATAAAAGAAAAAACTGGAGATTAACAAATAAATAACTCCAAGGGAAACAGAAGATAACTGTTTTTTAAATTACTATCCTTAAGAGTAGGAGAGATTTTCATATCCGTAAAACAAAAATAGGCTGCTATAAAATTAAGAATATGATTATTTAAAAATAACTCAGCTGGTGAATTGCCAAAGCTTAAGAGCAAGATAGTGATCTGTAAGGAAACTTGAGGAAATCTAAGAATGTAGAGCAAACTCAGAGATCGAAACCATAAAAGAACAGTCAAGTCAACATGGAAATAATAGTTAAGTAAACAGTAGAAAAAAATTCCAGCACTCAAGTAAGAGATTGGTCTTATGATTCAAAGAGCCCACTGGGTATAAAGCAGAGTGGATAGTTTAAAAAAATTAGTCCAAATCTAGACACATCATGGCAAAATTTGACAGCCCTAGGAGTAAAGAGATAGATCCCCAAAGCTTTCAAAGTAAAAAAAAAAAAAGCATAATTTGCTTCAAATGAACAAGAATGATACTGATATCAAATTCTGATCAGCAACATAGAGTATTAGTAGATAATAAAGTACGTTCTGGGGGAAAATTACTTTTGAGCCTACAATTTTATACCCAGGCCCAAATCCAAAAAGTGTGAGGGAATAGAAAACATTTTCAGACATAGAAAGTCTCAAAGGTTTTCTAATTGTGTCACAAATGAAAAAAACCCCACAACAACACAAGGAATCAGTCAAGAGGAAAAGATATAAGAAAAAAGATAATTATCTAGATAGAAGAAAGGGTGGTAATCTGAGTATAAATTAGAAGTGAATAAATCTGAAAAAAAGAAATTAAGTTTATCCATTTTTGATATATAGAGCATTCTTCTTGGAGTAGTAAGAGTTCAGTGACATAGGATGGCATTTCCTTTTCTCTTTTTTTCTTTTTAAAATGTTTTTATTGATCTTAGAGAGAGAGGATGGGAGAGGGAGAGAGAGAGAAACCTTGCTCAGCTGTGCCCCATCCTGGGGATCGAGTCCGCAACCCAGGCATGTGCCCTGACCTGGAATCCAACCAGGACCCTTTGGTGCATGGGATGACACTCAACCAACTAAGCCACACAGGCCAGGGCTACATTTACTTTGCTATGGGTCCAATGAAATTACTTGGTTCCACTGGGAAAATATATTTATATGATCATTATACTTAGTATGCTTTTTTGGGGAGCTAAATTTTCAGAAGCAAGCTATGGACAAAGCATTAAAAACAGTATTCTAAACCTTGACAATCTAGAAATAATATAACCAAACAAAATTGGGAGGCTCATCTGAAGAGGAGAGATCCTCCTCTGTTATAAAGGGAGTCAACAGTATATCGAAAGTAGATAATTCAGGAAACAGAAATATGGGTAGTATGATACGCAGTTATGATGGCAATCAGCTACATAATTTAAAAATCGAAAGTTCAGAGTGGTTCACTGGGAAATGTGATGGGGCATGCATGGGTGGGTGGGAGATGACTTCGTTTTATTTAGACCTACTTAAATTGCTTGATCTCCCTTCCTCATGTACAGTTATTACTTTAATATGAAAGGGAAAAAAGTCAGTGATCAGTCAGTCCCCCAAACAACAGGATATCTAACCAATTTCTCTTTTATTTCCCTTCAGCCCTGTTCCTTAATGGGCAATTCTGAACATCTGCTCAAACATTTATGGAAGCAAACTAAGCCAGTCAGAGACAGACAAGTACCACATGATCTCATTTATATGTGGAATCTAATGAACAAAATAAACTGATGAACAAAAAAGATCCAGAGACACTGAATCTTGCAACAGACTGACATATTTCAGAGGGAAGGGGGGGGAGAGATTAACCAATATACCTGCATGCACATATGCATAACCCATGGATGCAGACAACAGTGCAGTGAAGGCCTGGGAAGGGGGCGGGAGCGGGGTGGAGGGTGGTCAATGGGGGGAAAAAGGGGGCCATCTGTAATACTTTCAACAATAAAGATAAATTTTTAAAAAAAGCAATATTCAGCCTACTGTTAAAAAGTTCAGCGCCTTTAATTTACTTAAACAGAATATTTAAGCTAAAGTTGTTGGCTAACTACTTGTTCTGAACCCATCATTTTATAATTCAGGAAACGGAGTCCTAGGGAGCTCAGTGCCCAACCCAAGGACATGCCACTGAACGGGCGACTTGGACGGAAGTGATTACACTTGTGAGTGTGTTTCACCAAGTTTGGTTCATAGCTCTTGCTGGTGACAGCAGCGCTGTGGCCGGCTCCTTCCTGAGGGTCGGAAAGGAAGTGCCTGTGGCTCCGGGCCTCGCCCCTGCCCCTGCCCAGCCCCTCCCTCGGTGCCCACCTGCCTCCCGCCCGCTTAAGCCGCAAGCAAGGCGCTCCCAGCGCTGAGCGCTGCACTGACCCTCTGGGGCCCCGGCTGCTTAGTTATCAGTGCAGGAGGCAGGGCCTTGTGAGATCGGCTGCTGAGAAAGAGGAGCCGGCCCCTGGAGGAACCAGCCAAGATGTGAGCGCGAAAAGCCCCTCTGCAAACAAGAGCTAGTTGGCAGGGCAACGAGGACAACACACAGAGCGAGGCAGACAGAGAATGACAGATGAGGGACACAGACACAGAAGAAGGGAAAGAGGCAGAAAAAGGGATTTCTTCTCCTGGTTTCTCTTTCGGATGACTTCAGGGCAGAGTTGGAGGAGTCCAGAAGCTTCCCTGTACTGAGTAATTACAAGCCCCTTTACCACTTGCAGAATCTCCAAAGGTGACAGAAGGAAGTCACATGAAGCTTTCATGAGGGAGATGCTGCCAATCCTATAGCTTGGCCGCCAGCAAAAAAAACCCACACCCCACACTGGCAACTTTAATACGCATAGCTGTTTCCCTTTAAAGATGTTCCAGAACGCTCGAAAACGGGAAGAGGCGCATCAAAGAGGCAGGCAAGCTGTCCAGGCTCGGAAAGGATGCTCAGACCAAGTTATAAAGTCGGCCCTGAGAAATATGTAATGCCTATCGAAGCAATTCCCAGGTGTGTGTGTGTGTGTGCGGGGAGGGAGCAGTGGGGTTGCACCTTTGTACATCCTATTAGCCAGCTTATTTGCCCTTTATTGGAAGGTAAGTTTTCTCTTTTGAACTGTAAGTATCTGACAGCAGGGGCCATGTCTACTTTGCTCAGCTAGCAGAGTATCTGGCACACTGAAGGCATCCAATAGGTATCTGCTAATTATCTCACCAAAGGTGACCTGGCAGCCCTTGGAATTCAGTTTCCATCTCAGTTTGGAAAATTATTACCAACACACAGGAGCAGTTCCAAGAGAAAAGACCATTCTTTGCCTTTCCAATCTCTATGGTGGTCCTGTGGTAGCAGGTAAATAAAGGGTAATTGGTTAAAAGGGATTTGGGGGATATTCTTTATGTCTCTCTAAATGCTGGCATATCTGGCAATGGGGAGAGGGTAATTTTGGTATATCAGGAAAACATTTTAAATTATGGGACCTTAAAATAGAAGGAAAGGTTATTGAGCATCCTGTCTAGCACATGCCCTTCCAGGCTATCTTTGCCTTCCAGTATATTAGAGCTATTTTACAACTCTGATGATGATGTGAGTAATTCTTGTCCTGAGAAACAGACAGGAATTGTACCTGGTGGAATGCAACTGACTACTGCCCTGTGGACAGACCAGTCTTGCATCTACTTTTAATTCCTTTTTGGCACTCCTCATTGCCTGTATGTATACGGTCCTCTGCATTCTCCTTTGAAGAGGGTTTGACATCTAACTGCTTCACCCATTAATAAATTAAATAAACTATTTGACACATGCTCATTTAATACTTGTATGAGAGTCATGACTTTACCATTAAAAATTATCTTTTAGCATTTCAATATACCAGTTTTCACTTCAGTTTTGGGAAATAATTTATTCTGCAGCCTCTTCATGACTTCTCTCCTATCCCTTCTCTTCCAGGAGTGATGTGGTATATAGCCTGTTAGAGTATTTGCTTCTGAGATAACAGACCTGAGTTCAAGTCTCTGCTTCTCTGTTTCCTAGTGATTTGCATCAAATTAATTAATCTCAAGCCCCAGTTTAATGTATGTAGAATAGGAATAATATTGGCACCTACTTCCTGGGCTGTTTAGAGACTTAATGAGATAATGCATGTAACCTGATTATACATGGCTTGGCAAATAGCAAGTGCATAATAGATACTAACTGCTATTCCTTCTCTCCAATCCTCTCCTCCCATGAGCCCTACACCATGGTGGAAGGGCAAGGCTATTAGTGATCATTTCGCAGTGAGAGTAGGTATGTAGATGTAGACAGTTGGTCAAATCAACAAGCAGCATTTTCCCTCAACCACAGGTTTTCCTTTCTACTCTTTCCCCAGAGAGACCCAAATAATTTATACTTTGTATGGCAACTGCCAGTTGCTTATCCAAAACCACTCTTGCCTTTTATCTTACTAATAAAATGCTTATATCACTGGGGGCAACAATGCACAAACTAAAGTACTTTATTTCCCAGCCTCTCTTGCAGCTAAGTGTGGCTAACTGACTAAGTTCTGGCCTATGAGATGTAAGCATGAATTGGTGGGAGGGAATTCCAGGAAGGTTCCTCAAAATAGGAAGAAAGAGCTAGGGAAGGACATTTGTGAGTCCTTCCTTTCTCCATCGTATTGTCAAGAGCATGACTCTGTGGATGAAGCTAAAGCAAACATCTTGGATATTGCGCTGACTTTCGGGAGAAAAGCATTATAACCAAGAGAGTGTGGCAGGAAGATGCAAGGAGCCTGGAGCTGCCACACTGCCTTAGGTTCCCTCCACCAGACTTCTTTTACATGAGATAAAAAAGCTCTTGTGTGATTAAGTCAGTGTCAATTTGGGTTTTCTGTTACATGGAGATGAACTAACAGATAAACGTGGGTGTCTTGATACCATATGATTTCCCTTATATGTGGAATTTAAAGAACAAAAAAATGAACAAACAAAACAGAAACAGACTCACAGATACAGAGAACAGACTGATGAGTGCCAGATGGGAGGGGGGCTTGGGAACTGAGTAAAAAAAGGTGATGGGATTAAGAAGTGCAAATCGGTAGTTACAAAATAGCCATGGGGATGTAAAGTACAGCACAGGGAACATAGGCAATAATATTGTAATAATTATGCATGGTGCCAGGTGGGTACTAGACTTATCAGGGGGCTCACATCATAAATTATACAAATGCCTAACACCATACACCTAAAACTAATCTAAAATAATATTGAATGTTAACTGTAACTGAAAAAAAAAATGTTAGGTGTCTTGTTAAGCCCAAGGGGCCTCTCAACCATAATAGTCATAACAAAATCATGTAGTTTGAGAACTCAGACCAATTTCTACCCTTTTGCTATTTGTAGTTGGGTTACTGTGGGCTCCGAGCGAGCATGTAGCAGTAGAGGAATTGTGTGGCAGGGTGAGGAGTCTCCTCTTCTGTCTACACCTCCCTTTATGCAAACGAGAAAATTTCCATTAAGGAATTTCCTCTAGCCGTAAGCAATATTCAGGGTGTAACTATCCAGTGTAATTATGGGCTCTATAAAAATGCTAAATATTAGGATGTGAATGAAAAATTTAATTTTGATTTGCCTCTTCTGGGTAGAGATATCAACAGTATGCAGTTATATGATTATATAACTCTAGTTAAAGTTAGGTTCTATGATTATATATTTATATGATTATATTTTGGTTGCTTTGTTTTTAGTAAAATCAATGATAATATTAGACCTTTACTGCTCACAAAGTGTGTCCCATTTATTATCTCATATCTACTTCACAGCCCTGTAAGAGAGGCATTATTATTTCTACTTCATTGATATGAAGATGGAAATTCAAAATGATTAAATAATTCTATCAAGCTTATTGTTTCTTTATAGCAAATCAGTCACTAAAGAAACTTTTGGGTAAACTGAGGCTTTTTTAAAAGCAAAAGTGATTTTAAAATTTATACCAAAGGGTTATTTGAAGTTAAGAGTTTTTAACATATATAAATGATTGACAAACTATATGCTTTGCTTGATTTTACTCACTTAGAAGTTAGAAAAATAATACAAGTAAACTGGTTATAGGCCAAATAAACTGAGGAGCTGTGTTGAAAAACATTATGTGTCTATAAAATAATTCTCACAAAGCAACATTTTAACCATTTAAATATGAAGGAATCAGCGTTATTTAGATTTATTTTCCACCAAATGTTATCTGAGTATAAAAACTGTCTCACGTTTACCAGCCCAAATGTTTCATGCTCTCAGGTGGTTTTTCCTCAGATGTGAAATTCAGCTAATGAGCCCACCCTGGCTGTGAGCGCAGCCAGTGACTTGGGAACACCGAGGGGCCTGGTCCGCAGCCAGCTCCGCACAGCCTGGAGAGCGGCGTCCACAGGCGCGCCCCTGCGCAGCGAGGGCCGGCGAGGCGCAGGGCTGGGAAAAGGCAGCCTGGGCACCCTGAAAGCTCCTTCAGGCCCTCCTTCGGAGGAAGAGTACACAGTCTAGGAAAGATGCTCATGAAAAAAAATCACATTTCTGAAAGGTGAAGCAAGCAGCGTTATGAATGGATGGGAATATTTATGACACCAAAACACACCTAAGGAAAAGCGCGAGCTCACGCAGACCTGCTCACCGAGTGACTGCAAGCAGCGGCTCAGAGAATAAACGCATTGGGGGCTCTCGTGAGAGACTAGGTCTGAATGGAAACGCATCTCCTCTCCTCTTACAGATCAGAGGCTCTGAGAATCTGGGTCCTGCTCCGCCCCACCCCTCTTCTTGCGGGGGCTGTTTAGGGAGACTGGAGGTTTCGGAGCTTCCTCCATATCCACATACCCGCTTGCTCCAGAGAACTAGCCAGGCACGATCGGGGCAGAGTGACCCAGCTCACTCCACCCTTACAAAGCATCCTTCTCCCAAGATGATGTCAACTCCACAATGCCTGAGCTAAGCTTTCAAAAAAAAAAAAAAAAAAAAAATGTCATCCCCAGCCAGTTGCTGCCTTAACTGACTTGTCACCCCCTCAGAATGTTCCAGCAAGCTCTTCCAGCTAGTGACCTGCTGATGTATTTCTGGGGACCCTCCATCTGTTTCTGTCAGTTATCAATGACCTCTGTCCTTCTTTGAAGAAGCACTGAGTTAAAGTGAGGTCCAGGGATGCTTTCCTTCTCTCTATTTCTGTTGTATTCCAAGACTGCACAAAGACACTGTGACATAATAAGAAATAAATACATATTTGGTCTCTGCCCCTGGTTGCTGACACAGAGCTCCCGAAACCCTTTGAATTTCCTGAGTGATAGAAGCATCTTTGGTTCTAATGAGATGACTACTTGTTGGCTTCTGGACAGCTTCAGAACAGGGGCTGGTCACCAGGAAGATCAGCTAGAGACTGTGTTAATAATCGATCATATCTACATGATGAAGCCGCCATAAAAATCCTAAAAGGGGTTCAGAGAGCTTCCGGGTTAGTAAATGCACCCCCGTGCTGGGAGGGTAGCACACAGTAAATGCAAGGGGGCAGAAGTTCCTGAGTTGTGGGGCCCTTCTGGGCTTTTCCCTATGTACCTCTTCATTTGGCTGTCCATCTGTATCCTTTATAATATCCTTTAGGATAAATCAATAAGCATAGGTAGATGTTTCCCTGAGTTCTGTGAGCTCTTCTAGCAAATTACTGATTCTGACCGGGTTTGTGGGAACCCCCTGTCTTAGTAGCCAAGATAGACAGAAGTATGGGTACCCTGGGGACCCATCACTTGTGACTGGTGTCTGAAGCTGAGGGCAGTCTTGTGGGACTGAGCCCTCAAACCTGTGGAATTTGGCACTAACTCCACATAGTTAGTGTCAGAATTAAATTAAATTATATGATGCCCAGTGGGGTCCAGAGAGTTAGACAACTGGTTGGTACAGGGGGAAAAAAGCCCACACATTGTGTGCCAGAAGTGTTGTGAGCAGAGACACAGTTTTCCCCTAATACACATGCACAATGATCATGAACAGTTTTCTATCTTACATGCGGGGACACTTGTTTGCTAAGCCATTCAGATAATTTATAAGTATTAAGAAAGAGTTGACCTCATGTGTCCCTACTTTTCCTTTGATTCACTTGTTCAAGCCTTGAACTGGTTTGAGACAATGCAATTTAGAATATACAAATACTGGCACTGAGCTCCATGAGAGTGATTAAAGGGTGAGTTCTCAGAAACTACAGTGATTATAACCACTTAGCCTGGCGTTAGAAGACTCCGGGTCTACAGGTTTATAAAAAGTGATGGAAGAAGTGAAAGCATAGAAGGAACCTCAAAGATCACAGTCACAGTCCAACAAACTCATTGTGCAAAAGAGGAAACTGAGACGCAAAAAAGTAATGTGACTGGTCAGTTTCAAGAACCCAAGAAGCAACCCAGTCAAGGCCAGAGGCTGAACTCACTGTCCCTGACACAAGCGTTTTCTCATCTCAGCACTTGGACTTCCACATGGAGGTGGCCTCCCCTGTCGCTAGAATAAGAGGAAGATCCGAGTTGCTGGATCACTCAGGACCCAGACTGTTCTTCGTACTCGCTGAACGCCACTTGCACATTGTTTTCTTGTCCTGGCTTTACACAGAATAATTCCACCACCTTTCCCATCATTAGCTGCTATTCGGACCAGCTGAGAAATTCTCATGCTGATTTATTAGTCTCCACTGGGCTGAGTTCCACATAATTTTCAAGCAAAGGAGAGAAAAGATTTCCATCAGCTAGGAAGTGGTGTGAAGCGCAGAGGTTAAAACAACATCTCCCCTGAAGAATACATTTATAAAGTCACCCAAAGCATGCTATTCAATCTGGCGCCTAGATTTAAAGATTGCCAGATGGCCCACCCAGGACTCCGAGGAAGAAACCTCACATTGCTCTTCCCTCCTTGTTCCTACCTCGCACTGATAATATCACGACTGAGTGGAGAACCAGAGAACTGCAGCATCAGTGATGCCAGTAACTAAAGGTAAGGCGCTCAGGCTGAACGCTCGCTCTGCACCGGGAGACTAGATGGCATTTGTATGTGTCATACCAAATTCCTAAGCACTTCTAAGAAAGCAGGATACCTCAGGAAGAGACCAAGAAAGAGGAGGGGTTTCAGGTCCCTCGCAGGAAACTACTTGAATAGCATGATCAAGTGTAATCTACCAAATGTACTATCTCACGAACCCAGACAGACTCAGTTCTAGCCCAGGATCACCCTGCCTTATGTTTGGTTTAATCGACTCAGTTCAAAGATTTTGTACATGATGTGACACCATTAGAAACATGACCAAGCAGGTTAGTGAAGAAAGACATTTACGGAGCCAAAGCATTAGCCATAACAGCTAATGTTGATGCAGGTGTACATGTGCCATGCACTATTTTAAGTGCTTTACAAATATTAATTCACTTAGTCACACAACATCCCTATAAGGTAGGCTATATTTTTATTCATTTTACTACCGTGGAAACTGAAACCATGCAATTTGCCAAGGGTCACCGTTATGGGTTGAAGGTACCCCCCACCCCCAATTAATATGGTTGAAATCCCAATCCCCAGGACATTAGAATGTGCCCTTATTTGGAAATAGAGTCATTGCAGATGAAATTAGTCAGGTTGAAGTCATGCTGGAGTAGGGCGGGCCCCTACTCCAACATGACTGGTTTCCTTATAAAAAGGGGAAATTAGGACACAGACATGCACATAGAGACAACACCATGTGAAGATGCAAGCAGAGATCTGGGTGATGCAACAGAAGCCAAAGAAAGACAAAGATTCCAGCAAACCACCAGAAGCCAGGAATCTTCCTCACAGCCCTCAGAAGAAACCAACACTGTGGACCCCTTGGTCTCAGGCTTCAAGCCTCCAGAACTGGGAGATAATACATTTGTTGTTAAGCGACCTAGTTTGTGGTACCATGTTACGGTAGCCCTAGCAAACTAATATGGTCACCAAGCCAATAAATAGTGACTTCAAACCCAAGCACCTGGTGCCAGAGTCTGCATTCTTAACCATTTCAATAACCTGCTTATACTTCTTAAAGCACTGCACACACTGTATACCTCCTTACACATAAGACAGAATGAGAGACACAGAAGGGATACACAAGCCAAATGAGTTCAAAGACAGATTGTGAGCAACCTAATTCAAAACATCCATTGAGTAAGCATTTGTTGAGAACTTTCGGCTGCGGGGATTCAAAAAGCACAAGATGTGTCACTATTCTCACAGAATTTAATAATCTAGTTCGATCTCTGAACAGCTAAATTAAAATACACTGAGATAGCGAGGCTTTTCATCAGAAGTGGCATGTTAGTAAAATCTAAAAGGTCATGCAGGAGCTACCAGGTTAATACTCTGGCAGAAGGAGATTTTGAGCAGAGAAAGTGTTATTGGTGGAAGTGGAGTTCTTGGGGTGCTGTGAGGAAAAGAATTTCCTGAGGCCCCCATGGGAGGATAGGGTTTTGTGGAAAGATTTATTGATGATGTAAAATTAAGGGGGTTCTCCTCCAAGATGCCATCTCTGTCTGTCTTGCCATGGAAGAAGTCTAATCTTATCTTCAGCAGGGCCAGAATTAAGGCCACTACCCAGCATTTTTGTTCCATATTAAAGTTCAGTCCAGTCCAGCAGCTGGCTAACTTAGTTTGTGTTACCAGCTGCAGTCCACTGTGTGTGGGGTCCACATGGCCATGGGCCATGCAGCTGCTTAAGGCTGCACGGCTATGAAGAAAAAACAGGCGAACACAGGGGCGAGTGCAGGCCATGGAGCAAGAGAAAGCAAGAGCAAACAAGAGCAAGCCACAGAGGGAGCTCTTTGCCTGCGGATTTTAACCAGGAGCTTCTTCAAACTAACCAGTTAACTCTCCAAGATTTCAGGTGCTTCTGGCAGGGTCCACACCCTAGCCAGCCCACTGTTCCCCAGGCTAGATTGATAGGCAAGCCCCTTCCCTACATCGCCCCGACTCCATTGCAAATGCACCCATTTCCCACTTTGCTCGATCCCTTCTCCAGGTGATCTGCAGGGAACAGACCAGTGGTTCCCTGGGGCTTTTGGCTTCATCTTTGGCTTTTTTTTTCGGGGGGGGGGGCATTTAGTTCTCTCTGGCTCTACACATCTGGCAACCAGGGACCTGGGTCATCCAGGCCTGACCTGGATTAGGCAGTTAAGGGAGGGGAAGTGGCTAGGCCAGCAGTGAGGATAAGGGGAAAAAAGTGAGTCATTATGGGTTAATTGTGTGTCCCCAAAATTCATATGTTGGATTCCTAATCCCTCAGTACCTCAGAATGTGGAGACAGGATCTTTAAAGAGGTGATTAAGTAAAAATGAGGTCATTAGGGCGGGCCCTAAACCACACACACAGACCCTATTTCCAACACAGACACATATAAAGAAAAGACCATGTGAAGACAGAGGGAGAAGGTGGCCATCTACAAGGCAAGGAGCGAGGCCTCAGAAGGACCTAGCCCTGCTGGCAACTTGATCTTGGAACACTAGGCTCCAGAACTGTGAGAAAATAAATTTCTATTGTTTAAGCCACCCAGTATGTGATACTTTGTTATGGCAGCCCTAGCAAACTAATACATGGATGACAAAGGAAAAGAAAGAAAGACATTTGTCAGTGAATCCTCACTATCTCTGATGCAGCTCTGGTTCCTGGAGTGGCATCCAGATCAAGAGACTAGACCTCCTGGAAGCCAGCTCTGGGGCCAATCCCCCAACCAATCAAGGCTGGTGAAGGCACAGATCCCATATCGTTGTCCCCTACTCTTGCTATAAGACTGAATCAGACTTCCTCCATCAGGACTGTTGTCGAGATAAGGTTAAGTGTGATTCCAGACACCTCATCCTTCCCCCAACAGGCACTCATTTGCTTAGAAGCTGTCATTTCCCACAGTTAGAGTTCAAGGCCTGAAATGCAGTGCCTATTGAGAAGGCAAAATTCAGTACCACAAAAGTAACCCAGCTGATCATTCAACAAGGGAAAGTGACAATTATCTCTTCTCCCCTGTTTTGACTGGAAAAGTAGGAGGCACTGGGTGCTTGAAGCAGAAGTAGGGTTCATAACAGGAATGGATGCAATGTGTGTGTGCGTGCACACATGTGTGTGCCATGCATATGTATATGTGTACCAGGAGACTGCTATAGAAATGTTGCCTGGAGATACAGCAGTCAGACTTTTAAAAATTCTGACTGGTATCGGCCTTATTTACCTTCAACAGGGTCATTTTGGAAGTATTTTAGCTGCACTCACACATGCACGCCGCTGGGCTTCCAAGGGTGTGTGTCTGAAGATTCCTTTTGTGACTTTATTATAAGGGCGCTTCCTTCCCAAGGGATGCATTCATCAAGGTGTCCCGGCAGTGTGCTTCCTGCCTTTGGCCTCGCTGCAAAAGCCCTTTCAAACCAACTGTGCACAGCTGCGACGCAGAGCGTGCTGCCTGGAGCACATGCATTAAATTAAACATCATTCAGTGCGTCTGAGAAACAGGCTGTCAAGGCATCAGAAGCAAAAGTGAAAAATTCAGTTTGTTCTGATCCTTCCTTGACGTAATCTGCATATTTCGAGCTATTGGGATGTGGTTACAGTGAAACATTTCTGCAGGAGAGGGGCTGTGCCTTATCCTTCTAGAATACCCCCCAGCATCTAGAATACACAGCGGCACTCAGAAAATGCATGCTGCAGAACTCTTCACACTACCACGCTACAGCTGTCCTGCAGGTGCAACCTCACTCAGAAGTAATGAGCACCATTTCTAGGTCTAATACTGAACAGTTTTTGTCACTGACTTACTCAATTTGCTGGTAACCTCTTGCCTATTTATTGCAACTTTCACCTAAGTAAGTGCATGGAACAATACTGGCCTGTCACCAGCATTCACTTATCCTAGTAAGTAATGGGGCTTTTATTCAGCTTGAAAGGAATGGTAACAGTAATTAGCTTCTGGACAATGCTTTACAGTTTACGAAAGGCTTTCCCGTACTTTATCTTATTTACAGTGAGGCAGGTGTGTGTTGGAGCCCAGGGTTGATTTCACCTGTGCACTACTTGCTCTTCCTGGGTCACTCTGGGAAATCCTGATTCCCCTATTCTGATTTCGTCATGCCTCTGTGAAGGTGCCACTTATAGCCAGCTTCCCTCACCCCAGCCACAGACATAGCCTGGGATCCAGGTCCAGGCCATCATAGCATGCCTGGTCCTCTAGACTTGGAGAAGGTTACTGGTTTTCTCAGTCATGGATCTGAAAAGATGTTATTCAGGGGCTGCCGTTGGTCTTCCCATCCACATGGGGATGGGCTGTCTGTAGTAGGAGAATATATCTAACACACAGGGAAGGTAGGAGGGGGGGGTTAGACAAAGAGGTGGGAGGGAGAGGGGGAGGAGTAGAGGGAAAGGGGGAGGGAGGGAGGGAGGGAAAGAGAGAGAGAACCTCATCTGGATCATTAGTCACTTCTCTCTCAACTACACGGTTATGTGTGCCAATCCATTCTCTTTTCATTTAAGACCATGTGAGTTACCCCGTGATTTGCAACCCAAAGCCCAACCAATTGATTTTACAAAATTGGAATGATTTTTGAAGTTGAAGAAACCAAACTTTTCCTACTGCCCATTGATAGTCTCTTCCTTTCCCCTGTGTCCCATTCATGTCAGGCTTGGTTGTGTGACTTGCTTTAGTCAATCAAATAAGCCATAGCCATGGGCATGTATGTGAGCAAAAGAATAAACATTCTGTTGTCCTTAGGCCTGGACATTGGAGTCCTTTTGTTACTGCAGCAGGGCCTTGCTGAAAACCTTGCCTATCCTGACAGCCACACCTACCTAAGTGCTATAGCCCAAATACCAACCCAGACTGTTTGATTCCAAATCTGCAGTTCTTATTTACACTATGCCAGGCTGCTTAAGGCAAACTTAAACTCTCCGATCTGCCAAGGTCTCTCTGAAAAATAAAAACCATATCATCAAAAACCAAAACAAACAAGAAACCGTGGTCTCATGGCAAACCCTAGGTAGTGCAAGGAAGAGGGATAACAAAGATAAGCATAATAACAAGAACTGCTCATATTAATGTACAGGAAAAGGTCGCCTTAAAGGGCGCAGAATGTCTTGCTCACTGTCACACTGCTCATTGTTACATCTTCAGAATTAGCACGGTGCTGGGCACACTGCAAAGCTCAGTAAGTATCTGTTCAATGTTAGAAGGAATGGTTACTATTTGCAGACACTGTGCTAAATGCTTTACCATACTCTCATCTGCATTCATTTACTCAACAGACATGGATCATGCACCTCCCATGTGCCAGGCAGGTTGCAAACACTGGGGACTGTGGGGACAATAGACCAGGTCCCATGTATAGTCTACAGCCAGGTTTCTTACCTCAGCAATACATATTAACGTTTTGGGCTGGGTAATTTTTTGTTGTGGCAGGGTCTCTCTTCGGCATTTTGTTGTGGCAGGGTCTCTCTTAGCAACATTCCTGACCTCTACTCCTTACCCCCAGTGTGACAATCAAAAATGTATCTAGATATTGCCAAATGTCACCCCAGATTGAGAACCACTGGACTAGTGGTAGGAGACAGACAAGCAGGTTATTGATTTGAAATATGTTAAGTATAAAAGTGCCATTAGTAAACACAAAGCAGGGTCAAGTAATAGAAAATGACCTAAAGGGAGGTGCTACTTAAAACTGAGTGGTCACACCCCACCAGCGTGGCTCAGCGGTTGAGCGTTGACCCATGAACCAGGGGATCACGGTCAGGGCACATGCCCAGGTTGCGGGCTTGATCCCTGGTAGGGGTGTGCAGGAGGCAGCCGATCAATGATTCTCTTTCATCACTGATGTTTCTATCTCGCTCTCCTCTCCCTTCCTCTCTCTGAAATTGATAAAAACATATTAAAAAAAAAAAAAAAGACTGAGTGGTCAGGAAAGACCTCTGTTCTAGGTTAAGAAATGAGCACTAGCCCCGTGGCTGCCCACGGAAGAATTTTTTTACAAGAGGGAGCAGTTAGAGCAAGGACCATGAGGTGGAAGTGTACCTGTTGTTTTTGAGCAGACAGACAAAGCCGGAGAGGCTGGAGCAGGGTGAGGGAGAAGCGTGGTAGGAAAGGTGGTCCCAGGGGGAATGGAGGCCAGTGTGAATGGTCTTGCAGCTCACAGCAAGGACTCGGGATTCTACTCAGAGTGGACTGGGAAGCCACTGCAAAGTTTCAGCAGAGAAGTGCCAGGTTCTGACTTATACTTTTAAAGAACTACTCTGGCTGCATCGTGGAAAACAGAATAGGAGGGACAAGGGTAGAAGCGACTCTGCCATTCTAGGCAGACGACGGCTTTGCCTGGAGGGGTGGGGGAGGGGGGATGGAGTCTAGATTTTGAAGGTCGATGTACTGTATACGGACAAAAAGGGAAAGGAGTCGATAATAGGATGTACTATTAATATCATCATTTTATAGATGAGGAAACCAAAGTGTAGAGAGTACAAGCAGCTTGCACAAGACCATATAGCTAGTAAAAGGTACTGCCAGGCTTTCACCCAGACACGGATTCCAGAGCCTACGCTCTTCATCCCCACATGCCTGCCAATCACATGCCTGCCAGCAAAGGTGTATTATGTGGGGGAGAAAACTGAGGAGCGCCACTCACCCATTTTCTTCTTAATTACACCCTAACACCCTCTTTCAGGTTCCAAGACATCCAAGATACATCCATATAATCATAATACAAAAAACAAGCAAATGTGGGGGGCGGGGGTGGGGGGGGTGGAAGAGGGTAAAGAGGACATAAATGGTGATGGAAAAATAAAATAAAATAAATTTTAAAAACAAGCAAAGGGCAGACCTGACCCTTCTTACTGTTGCTAACTCTTGTGAGATCCATTTTGAAGCAAAATAATAGATATTTAACTCTCACAAGACAGCTTTCAAACTTCAAAATTACCAAGGAAACGAACTGAAATGTGTATTTATACCATGTATCATTAACAACAGATCTCGGCTCAAGGTTATATATAGTGCTAGTAAAAAGCACCCAGACTGGTTACACATTTGAACAGATATGAAGATAAACTTTAAAAAAACATTTTTGAGCAGCGGTTAAAGGTATGCACTACTCAATCTAGTTCTGCGTAAAGTTTCTCCAAATTTCTCTCTTTGTAAGCCACTGTGGAGGTTCCTTGCATAATAACAAAGGATAAAAGCTACTTGTCAATGACAAATACTTGTTCTTCCTGCTGTGGTAAAAATGACTGAAATAATATGTGGACATAATATAGAAAAACACTAATATGCACACATCTGTTAGCAAAGATTATTGATAATGCAGAGGAAACACTGTTGATGATTTTAAGAAACAATTCAGAAAAAACATGCTACGTAGAAGGTTGCTACATATATTTGTATACATGCAAATGTTCCCAGCCTGAGATGGTATATTCTAGATTCTGCTTGAAAACCAGAGGCCAGACAACTGCTCTTCTCAGGGTCGACTGAAGAAGAATGCACTGGAGAGATTCACGATCTTTAACTGTATCAATGTTTCATGGGAAAACTGTGTACACTCAGCCACTAATGGAACGGCTACTTTGGGGGGGATTTCTAAAATGCACATAAAGGGAACGTTTCCGAGATAGTTCCACATGCGAAAGTCATTTGCAGCATCATACATCAGCAAGTTATAGTTACGGCAGACAAGTGGTTGAACTTAGAATGGCACTATGGGGTGTCATCGATGTGGATAATTTTATATGTTTTTAAAAGGCCTTTAAGAGTTAGTAGACTGTTCACAACTTTGTAATAACATGGGAATGTTCCTTGAAAATCTTTACAGGAATGAGCTTTTACTGGTTATTTCACAGCAAAGTATTTGGAAAAACTGCCTCACTTACAGATGAATCATGAAATTTTCTTGTTAAAGATAAGAGTTGTAATCTGTTAAAATTTTCTGTGATGACAAGTAGTTGTCAGAATTACTCTACCTAGCAGGCATTTTGGAAAAAAAAATAAACCTAATTGGCCCTTCCAAAGTTAAGATGATTTAGTAATGGACGAGAGAGGTACTATTTTTCAAAGGATACCCATGCTATGGAAAGAACATTTTGAAATGGTTGTTTGGGATATTTCATTGACACATGTTTTTGTTTCTGAAAATGACATAAAAAGTCTCATAGCTGCAAAATTTTAAAAACTTGGGAACATGATTTTCTAATTTTTCCAAGAGAAGAATTTTAGTAATTTTATTTTTTTAAAACTTCACAGTTAGTTTACATTTTATTTTTTATTTATTATTTTTAATTGAACCTATTGAGGTGACACTGGTTAACATAATTATACAGCTTTCAGGTGCACAATTCTACAACACATCCTCTGTATACTGTATTGGGTGTTCACTACCCCAAGTCAAGTCTCTGTTCATTGCCATTTCTCCCCACTATACCCTCCTCAGCCTCCCTCTACGCCCCCTGGCCCCCACAATCACCACACTGTTAAAGAAGAATTTCAATAATTTTAAACCCATTCTTAAAACTGTAAAAATGCAACACATTCTAATTAGTTTATAAGACTTTTTGATTGACATCAGACAAAAGAAAAAAATGTATTAACAGAATTTCACAGATTGGTTAAAAAATCTGTGAATTTAGCTCAACTCATTTTACCTTTCTACCTGAATTGACATATTTTTGTAAGTTTTCATTCCAGCAGCAACAGCCCTTATAATCAAGTGTCAAAATAAATTTAACACAGAACCAGACCTTTAAATGACATTATCTCTAAATACTACATATTTTAAATAACACAACTCTATAGGCTTTTGTGTGCCATTAATGAAATATATATACTTTAAAATGTTATTGATGTTCATCCCTGTCTCATCTTTTCCTCTCTTTTCAATCATTTTACTTCTGGTTCTCATATTATTGCACAAACTAAGACGACGAAACTGAACAGAAGTTTACTTTTGTTTTAAAAAGCATGTTTACTGAATGCTTGTTGAGTAATGTACATATAATGAAATATACTCATTTTAAATGTTTAATGTGTTTTAATAAATATATATACCCATATAACTACCACCACAGTCAAGATACAGAAAAATCCATTAGCCCCAAATTTCCTTCATGCCTCTTTGCAGTCAATCCTGAAGCCCCACCTACCTCCACCCAGCCTCAGACAACCATTGATCTGCTTTCTGTCACTATAGATTAGTTTTCCTGTTTTAGAATTTCACGTAAGTATATGTATATGCTCCTTTGTATCCGGCTACTTACTCAGCAAAGTGTCTTTGAGGTTTATCCACAGTTATGTGTGTAAGTAGTTTATTCACTTACATTGCTTAGTAGTATTCTAGTGTTTGGATATACAGTTGGTTTGTCCTTTCATGTGTGGATGGGCATTTGGGTTGTTCCCAGGCTTTCATGTATAAATCTTTGAGCAAACAGGCATTTTCATTTCTCTTAGGGAAATGCCAAGGACTGGGATTGAGTGGGTCAAAGGGGGAGTGCATGTCTAACATTATGAGAAACTGCTCAACTGTTTTCAAAAGTTCTTGTGTCATTTTTTTATTCCCACCAACAATGCATGAGGGTCCCACTGGCTTTCTTGTTAGCCTTTTAAGTTTTAGCTATTTGTGGGTACATAGAGGTACCTCATCATTTTCATTTTGGAGTATGTTTATAATATACCTAATGTGTGGGTACAGTAGTACATATATCATTTCCAAAATAAGTCCTTATGTGTGTGTTGATGGGATTGCTAAAAATGTTCACCAATCATGACATACAACTAGAACCTCGAAGATCCACATACGCAGTCATGATCAGGTCCCTTAAGTGCTGGCCACTCCAAAGCCTAGGAAGTTGCTTTCTTAAATACAACATTACGGAGGCTGAGGTTTAAAATGTTATGGTTTTAATTAACAAGAATTTAGAAAGGAGAGAGAGCCATTTCTTGCTTTCAGTTCTAAGTTCAGTACCTGTTGGCAGAGGCTGCCTGGCCCCTGGGGCAGTGGGGAGGCTGTGCCACGTGTTTTCGCTCCAGTACTGTATCACCCGTGGTGCCAGCTTTGGTTTCGCCCTGATTGAAGTTCATCTGCACAGAGGGTGACCCTAAAGGAAAACACATTTCCCCTTCCAGCACTGCCCCAGGAGGTGGCGGGCCCCGTAGTTTCTCAGGCACTTCACTCGCCATTCACTCTAAAGTGTGGGGATACTCATCTGTCACTTCACGGCTTGTTGGCAGGAAAGCAGCAGAGCAAATACCAAGAAACCTCAGCGGTCAGTCTGTTTCAGGCAGGTCAGATGCCCAGTAATATGCACAGTGTGACAGTTTAATCAGAGAATCGTGCGGTATTACTGCCTCTGCCTGAGACGAGCAGACTTTCTTCGCTTTCCAAGAAAGCTCTTTTCAGATAGCTATTAGGTTGTTGAATGAGGGACCGCACAAAAGAAACGCTGGCTCCTTGTGGTCTTTCTGATCATTAAAAAGTAACCCAGGTGGCAGGACCAGTTATCATTTCCTCAGCGACAGTAGATGAAAAGAGCAAGATTGGCCACCAATCTGAGGCGACATGACGGCCGCCCGGCCGCCCGGAGAGAAAGCGGACTCATCAGTTTCGTGGAACGTAAGGAGTCAAGGTGATTACCTAGCATTGTGCCGGCGAGCCAACCTGATGATTTGACTGCATTTTTTGTTTTTCAGGTGTTGGTCTGGTCTTCAAGAGTCTCACACAGCCAAGCAGTGGTCTTGTGTTTTTTCCTCTCCTGTGGGGCTTCCTACAGGGTCAAACTCTTGAGCTCCCTGGAACTGGCTGGGAAAAGTGAAGTCAGGAGTGGGGGCTGTGAATGTAAAGCGAGCTCACTGAGTCCTGAGACATCAAGACGTTGGCAATGACTAGTAATCAACCTTCGGAATGCCTTTCCCTTGCATTCCCTGGGAGGGCTCAAATAATGCCTTTCTTCTTTAGGCGAATTTAAATTAGTCTGTCCCAACTTCCCTGCTCAGCTTGCCAAGAAAATGCGTAGCCTAATCACAAGTCCTCTAAAATGTGTAGCTGCCAGGGCAGAAAATGTTTCAGGTCAATAAGCACTTTCTGCAAACATGCTGCTTTTCTAATGCCCAGAATCAAACTGGCCCTTAAATAGGGGCCTACAGTTGCCATGCCCAATGGGGCTGCTAAGGGTAGGAGAGAACCAAGGTGAGTGGTTGTTACTTCAGACTTTCACTCAAGGACAGCAGATTTTGGAAGCTGCAAAGTGAACTCAGGAGCTGCTTGAATTGTGGTTTAAATAGGGAGATGACACACACGTCAGTGTGAGAAATGGGGACAACTTCCCAAGGCAGAGGAAAGACAACTGTGGATTTGAGCAAACCCCTTAGCTTCTGCAAGCCCCCTCTGTAAACTGAGGACAGTTTACATCAGATTCAAAAGGGGTTTGCTATTTGCTTGTTTTTGGCCTTCTTTAATTAAAAGTTTATTCAGAAGCCCAATAAGTAAAACAGATAAAAAGTGTGTGTTGCTCTCCTAATCACCAGGGAAAAACAGATCAAAACCACAATGAGGCACCACCTTACACCTGCTATTTCTAAAAAATAGTAAAAAGATAACAGCTGTTGGCGAGGATTTGGAAAAATTGGAAGCCTAACACACTGTTGGTAGGAATACACTATTGTTTTCCATGGTGCCTCCACTATGGAAAACAGTGTGGAGACCCCACACAAAATTAAAAACAGAACTACCCCTATGATCCAGCAATCCCACTTCTGGGTATTTATCCAAAAGAAGTGAAATCAGGATTTCAAAGAGACACCTGCACCCCCGTGCTCACTGCAGCATTATTCACAACAGCCAAGATATGGGTAAAGGAAACATGCTGTATACATACAATGAAATATTATTCAGCCTTAGTAATATTTGTGGCACGAATGTAGAGGACATAATGCTAAATGAAATAAGCCCATCACAGAAGGGTAAGTACTGCATGATTCCACTTATATGAAGTATCTAAATAGCCCAACTCACAGAAGCAGAGAAGAGAATGTTGGTTGCCAGGGGCTAGGGGAGTGGGAAATGGAGAATTGTTTTTCAGTGGGCCTAACATTTTTGTTATGCAAGATGAATGAGTTCTAGAGATCGTCTGTACAACATAGCACCTATAGTAAACAACGCAGTATTGTGCACTTCAAAAAATATGTTAAGAGTATAGATTTCACGTTCTTATCAAAAAACAAACATATGGCCAGACTGGCATGGCTCAGCAATTGAGCAACGACCTGTGATCCAGGAGATCACGGTTTGATTCCCAGACAGGGCACATGCCCCGGTTTTTGGGCTCGATCCCCAGCAGGGGGCATGCAGGAGGCAGCTGATCAATGACTCTCTCTCATCACTGATGTTTCTCTCTCTCTCTTCCTCTCCCTTCCTCTCTCTGAAATCAATAAAAAACAAACAAAACAAAACAAAACAAAAAAACCCCAAACATACAAAAGCATAAAATCACAAAGAAAATTTTGGAGGTGATGGATATGTTTAGTACCTTGTTTGTAGTGATGGTATCGTGGGTGGATTCATATGTCCAAACTCTTTAAGATATATAAAGTAACTGTTTACAACCTTTAAATATAAATTATAATTCAATAAATCTTTAAACAGGTGGGTGTTGCTCTCACTTTAGGGGGCTTGGGGTAGGCAGGCTGCTGTTCAAACTCCTTCTCTCTCTCAGTCCCTGAATGGTTTCCTTGGAGTATCCTCCAAAAACCTTGTGGGAAATCCCTTTTAGGGGCTGTTTCATTTCTGATGTTATGTATTTTCAGTGGTTCTCAAAGTGTGGTCCCCTAATCCAAAGCATTAGGATCACCCAAACTTATTAGAAATGCAAATTCTCAGTCCATATCCCATAACTATTGAATCAGAAACTCTGTGTCACAGAAGCCCTGCAGGGGATCCAGATGCTTCTTGAGAGCCACTGTGCTATTCTCTGATGCTAAGAAGTTGTGTGGCCCCTAAACTGAGGCTATTTGAGGAGAGCTTAGTAGATTCAGGTCAGCAAGGTAAGTACCTACTGGGGAAAGGACTTAAGAACAGTTACGAATTTCTTCAGTGAATTGAATATCCGAGGCTGCTTAACACCCTGCCCTGCCCAGTGTGTAGAACCCTGGAGAGAGTTGATAACAGTGCAGGGCCTCTGCATCTTGTAATGTTTTGCTTTAAAAAAACAACAACAATTGGAACGACATGCTCTTGAAAACTGTACTGTGCCTGGCCCTGTGCTTCCATTGCTGCCTGGTGACTTCTACTTTCATGGTATCTGCTCAGTTGATTCATACACAGATAAAATGAGGCCCCAGAATTATACCGATGACAACCACAGTGACAATAATAACAACAGCTAGAGAATGTCAGGCACTATGCCAATTTTTTATGGACTTTCTTATTTAATCCTCATAACATCTTCACAAGGACCTATTATTATCTACACTTTTGTAGTTGAGGAAAATGATTGTTCAAGATTAAAAAATTAGAAGTCCCTTTCTAAAAGCTGGACTTCAAAGCATTTGTGCAGAGATTAGCAACACACTTAAGTTGAGGAACTCCATGGGAACCTACGGGTTTCAAACCCTCACTGTTGGCAGTAAAAGATGAAAAGTGAAGAGAGGAGCATTTCACTTCTTCTCAGCCTTCAGGCTCAATTCAAATCGCACCTCTTCCCTTCCCAAACCAGCCCAGCTGATGGCAGCTGTTCCTTGTGGTAGCACCTCTCATCTCCGCCTTTTGTACGCACTTGGCATTCTCTGTGTTAGAATTTCACTTGTTTGAAACCCAACTGGGCTGGAAACAACTTGAGGGAAGAGATCATGTCTTATATGTGCTCTGTGTCCTCTCAGGGCTTAGAACTGTACAGAGCAGCACATCAGTGATATGCTCAGTTTCTAGGAAGTTTTTGCTCACACCTAAAGCACACATAGCAAATATCCCTGTGGACTTGCCTAAGCTTTTAGTATCTTCCCACATGTTCCATCACTTCAACTCTCCTCGATTTCGTATGACTATCTTCACCTGTATTCTCCATCCAGCTTCCTGTCTATAGCCCAAAGTTAGAGTCCTAAATCTTGAACTTTATCGATCCTTCCTTCACGACCAAGGTACTCATTCTCGCAGCTGCTGGGAATGTTGGCAGACGGTGGCTCTCAGTGGAGGCTTGTTCTAGAAACTTCCCTGAGGCCAAAAGAACCACCTTACCAAAGTCACATCCCCTCCTGAGGGAGCATACTTTAAGAATGTGGAATATAAAGACCCTTGCCTTAAGGTGGTTCAACTCAGAAGGGTTCCCCAGCTCAAGGACTCCGTGTGGGCTTGGCCGAGCCCTTTATTACAGCTATATTATAGCTTAACTCTTTCCTCCACCCAGTCCTAACTTGCTTCCTTCACTTCCCCACAGGTCAGGCTCCTTAGAGCCCTCTGCCTAAAAACTTCTTGCTCGCGAATATCTGCGTTAGCATCTGTTTCCTAGGGAACCTGCTCTATGACGGATCTTACACATCAATAAGGAAATGATGAGAGGGACTGGAAGTGTTGCCTCACCTAATGTTAAGCTAATACCTGGCAGTGAACACAGCCTGGGCATCCCATGCCAGAAAAGTGAAGTTTGGCCATCTGTGTTCTCTCCACTAGAACTTTCTGCAGTAATGGACATATTCTCTACCTGCACTGTCCAGTACAATAGCCACCAGCCATTTGTGGATACTGATAATTTGACATGTGGTTAGTGTGACTAAGGAACTGACTGCATTTAAACATTAATTTATACATATTATAGCCACATGTGTCTAGTGGCTGTCATATCGGACAGGCAGCTCTAGATTATGAACCCAGCAGGTCTAGAAAGGCAGGGTCACAACAGATCCAGTTCCACTTGCCTTTACTTCTACCGTGACCTGGAAGTACTTGGGCTGACTCCTTAAAAATCATCCTAATAAGGCATATATATAAGGAACTGTGTATGAGTACAGTCTAATTAGCACCAAAATGATTATGAATATTGTTAAATCTAAGTGCCAGAGAGCTTTGCTGTCAGTTCAAATTGATTATAACACATAAATCTATTCATGGTTGCTCACCCTCCTAGTCTTTCATTCCCCTGGCCCTCCAAGGAGTTTATCACCTAGACAGAGAGACAGAGTGTGTACTTGTGTACAATTTTAAATTAAGAAATACCCCTCCATGACTGTATATGTATATAAATTTGATTAATGCCTTTTTCCCCCCATTTGAGCAGTACGATCTGAAGACTTTAGCTTTACATTTCACATACAGGACAAAGGAAAAAGAGTGAGAGATAGCTGCCTTGTTGACACTGGCAGGCTCACAGCTTGGGAACCCAGGGAAGACCTTTAGTTCTGCCCTGTTCCTCAGACAAGGATGATCTCTTATTGCTCACTCAGAAATGTCATACGGAGCCGAGGGTGGGAGCACATGGCTGCACAGGACAGGTTCACGACCATCCTGCAAAAACTGACTGAACGTGGGTGCCCTCTGGACAAGGAGTCATTCGCATCACCTTGCCATCGGAGGGCTGGCCCTTAGTCAGGCCGAGCGCTGAATGCAACTGAAATTGAATCCAATGCAATTTGAAACTATTCTGTTTACTTAAAGCCCAGAAGCCTGGTGTGATAAGAAGAATCCAGGGACAGGCGAACATAGTTAAATTTGTACATTTTTCTTTCTTGTTGCAATTTTATCTTTTCAGAGCAATTTAATGAAGACTCCAGAGGAAAGAATTAAATGTCTGCTGCTTCAATTACCACATAATGAAAAGGTCAGAAGGAGCACCATGCACTGTATGCCGAACTGCTATCAAAGCCTATTCTTAGAGTGAGTATCTTTTGGGGGCTGTTCACATTCGCATGTTGCCACCCACCAATTGTACGGGCGAGTGTCAGTGTAGGAAGCAGAACAAGAGCTGGTGCAGATGGTCCCGCACAAGAGTGAGAGGGCCGTGGCCCACGGGGAGCACTGCGTGGCACCTGCAGCAGCAGCAGCTAGGGGCGGGTGCAGGCCACAGTCTGCATCCAGAGGGACCAGGCTGTCAATGAATTCACACTTTGAGGAGACTGCAATCATCTTGGTCCTGAATGCATTTTTAACTAGCCTGCCCTTAGGGCTACATCCACAGAAGGCCTCCGGAGCAAAAGAGACTTGCCAGCAAGAATTTCAAGGACTCCTTGCAGTCCCCACAGCATTTGGAAAGCTGCCCCTGCCCCCAGCCTGCCCCATCGGTACACAGAAAAGAAAGATTACAGCAACCCAAACATCCTCTACACAGAAGCTAAAACCAAAGATAAAATAACACTATGGTACTTTGGAATTCATCAGGATGTTGATTTTTAAAGCTTTGAAAATCAAGTCTTTCTGGAAATACTACACAAGAAAAGAGGCAGTTAAGTACAGGGTCTTCTCGCCTCAGCACTAGTGGTGACAGTCACTCTGCTCATGCTGGGGCCTCCCCAACACCTTTTGATTGGTAACATCGAAAGACTCAACAGACAAGCCATTGTACAGCTTCTTTTTCACCTTAAAATAGGCTCTTTTTGGTTACATAGAGGATATCCTAATTCTTAGGAAATACACACAGGAATGCTTAAGAATAAAGAGGTACATTGTATATAACTGACTCACAGAAAAAAAATGTGTATCTCTATTGCTACCTACAAATATGGAAATATATTTATATACACATGTGTGTATAAATGTTTGTGTGTATATGTGTGTGTGTGTGTGGTGACAGAGGAGCAAGAATAAATGATATAGCAAATGGGGTAAAATGTGAGCAGCAGGTGAATTTAGGTAAAGAGAATCTGGGTAGCCTTTGGAATATTTTTATCTTTACAACTTATCTCTAAGTTTGAAACTATTTCCAAGTTTTAAAGAGTTTAACAGTTTAAGAAGTTTTAAATACATTTAAAAGTTTTAAATGTTAAGTTAGTTCCCTTTTCTTCTTCTCTGTATTGACTGGCTTCTTGCTAGAGGCCGTTATAATTATACAACAGCCACACTCTGGGTGAAAGTGTCCGTGAGGGTGGCCCCACTCTGCGAGAAGACAACAATCCTGCCGATGTGTTTAATCAGAATGAGAACTGTCTTGGAGAAACCAATCACACAGACAGGTCTAGCACGGCTCCTCCCATGGTGTGCTGGTGATTACTGAGAGTTTTTGCTGGGGATGGAGACAGGATTATGGCTAGGGGGTGCAAGAACATTTCTTGTTAATTTCTTCCTCTCCTCTCTTAAAATACTACAATCAAGGATATTCGAATTTTAAAGTTTAAAAAAGAAATATCCAATGTATGAGAAATGTATGAGAAAACAAACTACATGAGAGAAAGAAAATCCCTAAATTATTTATGCCACTCTTTTTTTGTGGGGGAGGGGGGAGGATGTCTGATACAAGAGACAAGATCAGTTTCTTACTAGAACAAAAGCTCCTTGAATATAGAATAGACCTCAATCATTACTGTTTCTTTTATATTCCTCAACACAGAATCGTGCATGCAACTGAATGTAGATATTAAATGAATGAGCATTACCCAAGACAAAGTTCTGCACTAAACTCCTCAACCTTAACAATGCATTTTAAGATCGATTAAAATCTAAGCAGAGACATTTTTATCTATGGGGTTCTCTTTACGTAAGTTTATATTCTCCTCTTTTCTTATTTAGAATTCCATATTTAAGTTTACTAGGACCATAAAGAAAAGGTGAGGTACAAACTGGGAGAGGATATTTTCCACACATATAACTACATAGGATTAACATCCAAATACAGAAATCACTCTTACAAATGAATTCAAATTAGAAGAAACAATTCAAAAAAATTGTGAAAAACTTGAACAGGTATTTCCAGAAGAGAAAGGACAAGCAGCTAAAACACTCTGCAAAGATGTTCAAAGTCATTAGTGAGTGAAATTACAAATTAAAACCACAAACATCGTGTCATACACACAGACCGGCAAAATCCAAAACCTGACAATATCAAGAGCTGACAAAGTTGCAGAACGATGGCATTCTCATTTACTTCTGGAGGAAGTGAAAATTGGTACAACCACTTTGGAAACAATTTGACATCATACAGCAGAACTGAAGGCATGCATGCCCTGTGACCCAACAATTGTACTGTTGTGTATATGCTGAGAAACTCTAGCAAAGAGGTGGTGGGGAGTACGTGCAGGCATATTTATAACAACATTTTTATAATGGAAGCCATCAAAAGTCTGCCAACAGCAGGGTAGACTGACAGCTCGAGGCATTTCCTACAACATAACACTATCCCACACTGAAGATGAATAAAGAATGCTGTATACATCGACAAAATGACCTTCAGGAACATAATGTTGGATTTAAAAAAGCCGACTGCAGAAGAACACTTCTATTATGATTCCATTTTTGGGAAGTTTATAAGGGTTCATTTTTACATACAGAAACACATGTGGTAAAACTATAAAGAACAACAAAAGAATGATAAACAAAAATTCAAAACAGTGGTTACCTCTCTTTAGGGCAGAAAGAAGGAAATGATCAGGAAAAGACACAGGGACCTTTAATGGGAAAGCCAATAGCCTGTTTCTTAGAAGAGGTGTGGGCACACATTCACTATGTTGTTCTTTACACTGTACACAGATAACGAATATTCTTTTGTATGCACCCAATATTTAATAAAAATGACTTTTAAGTATTGTTGAAGAAGCAAGTGACCAAAAATTTTTATCCAAGACTTGCTGGAAGAAGAAAAAAGAAATGCAATGCCACGCCAGCCATGAGGCCCTGGCAGTCTTTCCTTCCAAGCATGCCTCCTGGGCTACTTGTCTCGGCCCTTCTTTGCTTCCTCAACCCCAAACCAAACATCATTCAGAGCTACGAGCGGGCCAGGGTTGGAGGAAAGGCTCATGATGCAGCAGCCAAGCTTTCTCCTCTCTGTCATGCTATCCATCATTAAAATGCAGGCCTCCTTCCCGTGTGAACGTCAAGCCCATTACCCTGTTCAGGGGAGTATGCGCACACATGCAAACTCTGCAGCTTGTCTGGGTTATTATTATGTCCAGATATTACCAAAAGCTGTTATTACCCAACTCTTGACTTTGACTTACTTCCTATTTGTACGCAATTCGTAATGACAATAGAGCACTATATTTAAAACTAAGCATCTCCCTGTCTTCCAATTAGCACCTAAAATCTGAAAAAGCTCCTTGAAACGCAGACACCTGTTTGAGCTCAATCATGTAGCAACAGCCCCTTAAACCAAAATTAGAGTTTAAAGTGCGTGGGGCAGCTACTGTCAGTATAGCACCTCAGGATAAAATAAACCTAGCTCCACAGAGGTCTGGCTCCTCACCTTGTAGGTCATTAAAGAAAAAGAAAACATTCACCTCCCTTGGGCCCACCTGCAATCTAGTGTATGGGGAGAAAGAAAGCTGTATTATATTTTCAATATTGTGACATTTTAAAAATAATTGTTTTCCTATCAGTTACTACAGTGAAGTTGGGCTCTTTCATCAGTAACATCTCAATAGGAAAAAAAATCAAACTGGTATAAAAAAAAATTCTTCTAAATTACCTGCCTGGAAGAGTCCAACACAAAGTCCCCTGAAGCTTACTGAAGACTTCAGTGAGTAGCTGCTGTAAAAATACCACTTACCTCAGCATACTGTGCTACGGAGCTGGCTTCAACTGCATAGACTCTCCTAGCTCCAGCTTGCACAGCAAAAAATGACAGGATTCCTGATCCGCAACCAACATCTAGGACGACCTGGAAGGAAAGGAGACACCAACAGCGTGAAAACACAAGCAGGTGCTCGGCTGGTGGCGCCACGCCAACCTTGAGCACTGGGATCAGACTTAAGAAAAGTGCTGGCTTTGATATTTACAAGTGGTCTTGCCTGGGCCAAGTTATGAATCTCTATGAGATTCCTCCTCTTACATTAAACAGGGTCATTAATATCCACTTCTTAAGGTTTGCTATCAGGATTAAGTAATATGAAGTGGGTATGAAGCACTTGGCACATACCTGGTGTTTTTCAAATCACTGCTGTTATTATTATTATAGTTTTTTTGTAACATGGATTGCTTTGAGGATGTTTAGGGCCAAGAAAAGTAGAGTGTCATGAATAAGCTTGCTAACCAAATCGGTCAGCATGAACAAAGTGAACACTGTCTCAAATACTGATTAGAATCAGATGTATCACTATATATTAAATTTTATACATATCTAATATATAAAACTTTCAGAAATAAATGAGCACATCTTTAAAAATCTGAGGGTGAGACATTTGTTTGTAGCAGGCCCCCTCCACAAGGTTGGGAAGTATATGGAGGCGTATTAAGGCATCGGACAGATGGAATCTACAGAAACGTTTCTTCTTTTCTCTGAGTTCAGACCTAGGAATAAAGTGAAGGAAACCACCATTCACAGGCACACAAGGTCCCATACTTGGACATACCTGCTGACAGGCAAGAGGTGAATGGTACACACTGGGCCCCTCTATCCAGACACTGCTAAAGCCAGGCCTTGTCTGGTCATTGAAATTTCAGGTGATTGCATTTCTGTCTCATCAGTGACTTTTATTCTTAGCATCTTTTAGAACTAGCTTTGAGCAAGCCATTTAGTTTGACTAAATCCTTACAGTAAACACATGAGTAGACAGCATTGTTATGCCCCTTTATAGACAACAATACTGAAAGTCAGAGACACTGGACAACCAGCCAGGTTCACCCAGCAGCAAGCACAGAAGCTAAGAGTTTTAGGTGGGCACTTCTGCCTTCCAAGCTCATGTTCCATAAAGTCACACATTACTTACTTAAATTCATCTTTATCAATATGACATTTTAACATAGCAATACTAATAAACAATGTTTGACAAGGAGACAAAATACTACTTTTTGTAGGAAAAGTTAGCTAAGTTTTTTTTCTTGTTTTTTTTACTTTGATAAGAAAATTTTTCCAAAAACTAGGAAATATAAAGAGGTTGTACGTGTATTAACTGCAGCCTCACACTGGGCTGACACGGATCCTGTGCCACTATTCTAAGAGAACATGCTGTTAGCAATGGGCTCGCAGTGCTCGCTTATATTAATTCTGGATCTGTGGCTGGATTCCATATGGTTTCCTAGGGCTTGGGTAATTAGGAGCATTACCAATTTAAAATGTCACCCAGTCTCTGGAATTTGCTGTCAGGCTGTCTATACTTTTAGAAATAGTAATATTCGCTTCTTTCATCCTCCCTAGGAAATACATCATCTTCGCATGACCCCTGGTCCATGACAGCTATTTAGGGAGTGGAGGCTGTGAAGTTGGAGAGTACAAACCATGACGACCAAAACAGATGCACCGAATCCAGAAAAACCTTCCTGGAGCCTTCTTTAATGAAAAATATAACATCCTAGATTCCATGTTCAATACAAAACATGGATATAAAATGAAGAGACAATAGAAATGGCACCTGCTTGCTCTGGTGATGGGTGCCCTAGAAATAGGTGATTGGAGCTCTTTGTCTCTTTCATTTGGGTGTCAGAAAGCACATCTTAGAGCAGCACTTTTTGTTTCTCTTGATCCTACAGACTAAAGACCAAAGAACTGCTTGACTACCAGGAAAGGGGCATAGGAGAAAAGGGGATGGGAGAAAGAGAAACGGGAGGGAGCCAGATACGGTTCCACTTTTGGCAAATCAGTCCATTTGGTAGGAAGATGCTTTGATAGACCCAGGCCTCATGGAGAGATGAAATATTACAAACTGGGGTTACTTCCAAATACCTATGTCAGTACCTAATTTCAAGCCCAAAATAACCTTATTTGTTTGCCTATTTCAGAACAGAGCATAAACTTTGATAAAGAATCTGACCTTTGGCTGGTATCATCCAGATAAGGCCAGCTACTTCCAACTTGTGTGTATATTTAAAAAGTTAGTAAGTGAATTTTCAGCCTGGGGCTGGAAGGAGAGGGTGAGGAGAGAGAGGGGCATGTTCCCTTTTCCACGTAAGCCATACAACAGTGGAAACAAAGCTGTGGAAGGCTGAAAATAAGCTCTGGCAAAAACCAATGGCCAAAGCAAACATTTAGGCTTTAATGGAAATATACTCCCTCTGCCCTTTCCAGCCATGGTTTCCAAGGCTGGGAGATAAGGGGACATTAGCACAGAAAATTGTTACACTTCCTTGCAGGACACCTCAGGAAGCCTTGGAGCTACCTCTGATCCTATTTTCTTGTCCTCACAGAAGATGAGCCCATTTTTTATTGTACCATTGGCAGACCCTCACGGAACTCAGTGTCTGAGGGTCCTGGCAGACACAATGTCATTCTCTCTTTCCCTGGGGGAAAAATATCTCCCCTCGGGAAGAGGCACAAGAAAGCAAGAAAATCCCCTTGAATCAGTAAAGCAGTTTCGAGTTTCCAAAGGACGTTCCCCTGACACTATCTATTTGATCCTCATGTCTGCCTGGGACAGAGAGTACATAGCTTTGTCCCCATTTTATTGATAAGGATCATGCCCTGAGTAAGCACCTCCGATGGTTCAGGCAGCTAAAGAAGGAGGTTTGGTTTCTTTAGTGATCTTAAGCATCCTTCAAAGGATAATTTACTTTTGACACTGCCATTACAATCCAGCTAGTTCTTGTGCACAATGTTCCTCTAGAGAGAGGATTCATCCTCTGCTGCCCTGGATACACAGGTAATAACTGTAGACATGATTAATTTGGGGCTTACATGGAGGACACCAGAAAATGGTGTGAAATCCCTGCCAGGGCGAATCGGGAAAAGTCAACAACCGGTCCATGTAACAGGGGCCAAAAGTTCTATGAATTTATTTGTGAGCAAAGTAAGTTAAAAAAATATTTGAACATTAGGATCACCGTTTTGCTTGTATAGATGATTTTAATTACATGTTCTTACGGTTTCCTGGGCAAAGAAATCCTGTAGGATGTTTGGACAGGGCTGAAAAAGCTCCAAGTGGATTCAAAGCTATTTAATTGGATTTACTAGCTTAAAATGAGCAAGGACTATCTAGGTCCTTATGAAAGTGTGAAACAAAACTACCCTGGAATAACAGAGTAAAAATAAGTAAATATGTATTGCTCGTTCATACTTAAGATGTGCTATGCCTGTTTAGTACTTTGTAGGCACTGACTTATTTACCTGTGATGACACCTCTACAAGGTGGATACAATCATTTCCTCCATGTTGTAGATAAAGAGGAATAAGATGGAGTTAAAGTCATGTACTTAATACACTGCTGAGATGAGATAAAAAACCAAATGTATCTAATGTAAACCTTATGCTCTAGCCACTCCCCTCATCTTCAGTTCTATGCTATTCTTTGCACTGTTGAGGTGAAAGTAATACTGGTCACATTAGCCTTCCTTTTCAACCCAGCATTTTTACAATTGTCTCCCAATATTGAGGTCCTGATGATCCCACAATCAGTTCCTCAAGTTATGCCAGTTATTATTTATTCATTTTTTTCTTTATTTTCTTGAGCATATCAACGGCTGCTCTGAATTCCAATAGCCCAGCTGCCATTTTTGTGTGCCTTAGACTCCTAAATTGTGTCCTACCCACCTGGGCACTTCCACCGCCATCGCTGCTCCTGCCAGCCATTATTTTTATTACACCGTAGACACCTCCACTGAACCACACGAAGTTACATGTGCCCATGCTCTTGTACAATCCCATGTACTTTTATCATCATTGCTACCTTCCAGGGGCTGCCTATCTCCATAGACTGCTCCCAACTCCTCCAATATCTAAACTAATGACTAAACAACTTCCAGGCAGCATCAGAATGAGCAGAGTTCACAGCCTTTTGCTGTCCATCTCGTCTCTTTCTTCCTCTGGATTTTGTCAGAGAAGAAAAATTCCGCATCATCTCCAGGGCTGCAGAAGAGATCCCTTTATGGTTTTTGTAGCTTAGATTTGAGTCCTGTTCAGATAATTAGCACTCTAATTAGGGCTGAAAAATTCTGCAGTGACAGCTCCACATAAGACAGAACTCTACATCTGCTGTGCAGAGAAACCTGCTTTCAGCCATTGGGCTGCACCCCCATTTCCCTCTGCCTGGTCTTCTGGCAGAGGACAGTAGACCCATCGCCAATCTTTGAACCATCCTTTCTACCAGTTCTCCAACTATTTTCCTCTAGTATTATGGTAAATACAAAGTATGTTGATCACTCTTAGCTTATTTCACCTCGATGAACCCCGTTCGGATGCTGCCAATAGACTCAGACTAGACCACTCAGCTCTAAACCCTTAGGCTCTCTATCATTCATCAGACACCTCCTAAGTATCTCCTGTTATCCACTGAGCCAAGCAAGCCCTGCTAGGTGCTGGGAATGCAAAGATGAGTCCTGCATGACTGTCTGGTAAGGAGAAAGGCATGTATAAGAAAGCAGTACAACCATGTGTGGCAGCGGCAATGTCGGAATTAGATAAAGGGCACAGAGTAGGGAGGAGGAACACAGTCGACTCTACCAAGGGGTCTGGAAAGATCGGAGGTGGTAGCCTGGGCAGTGAACATTGAAAGGCGAGTGAATGTGGTGCCGTTTGGATGATGGGAGGGGCAGGGGCTCCAGGAAGAAGGGCCCATGTGAAAAAAGGCACCTAAGAAGGACAGAGCCAGTCACAGTGGGAAGACAGCGCCTTTCCTCCCGAGCATGATGTGTGTGTGCCTTAGAGTTGGAAGGAGGAGTATGGTTGAGACAGGAACATGGTGGAAGTGGCAGACGTTTGGTCATAGAAGTCTTGTATACAAGACCAAGAACCTGACCCTTAGGCAAAGAGGGATCATGAAGAATTTTTCAACAGTAGAATTATTGCACAGTCTCATTCAGCAGCAGCATTCTGGTGACCCGGGTCAGAGGGCATGAGATCAGAGCAGTCATGGGTGGCTCCTCACCAACACCAGCCCCTTCCTCCTTCCTGTTCAGAACCTCAGTTTTATTGAGTATTTACCCTTGTCCACGTGGCTACCCGTCCCCAGGCCCGGGAGGGGATTGGATTGGTTTAGGCTATTCTAGATGGTTCCGCTCTGGCGAGTGATGGCTTCAGGCTCCGGTGTGAGATACAGTGTTGTTAATGAGACCCAAGGGGAAGTCTGCTGGTGGCTACTGGCAGAGATGTCCTCCTTTCTGATACAGACACACAGAGAAGATGCCTCTGCTTTCCCGAGCAAGGTTAAATTTGGATGAGGCGCTCAGAGTAATTGGATTAAAGACCTCCTTGTCAAACTACCTCCAACTGTGCTAGCCAATTTGAGTGGGAATTTTCTCCTACTAGAGCCAAAGATATTTTAACTGGTATAAGTAGAGAAGCTAATTGGAAAACTTTTGCAATACTCCAGGAAAGAAACAATAAGAATGGGAACTAAGAATGAGCATGGAACAGAGGGGAATAGAGGAGTTGCAAAAATGCTGAGTTAGTAGATGCTAAAGAATTTAGAGACTGGAAAGGAAAAAATAAGTCTGGATTGACCTCCTCCAGGTTCCTGGCTTGAGTGACGTTTATAATACAGAAGTTCCCCCTTAACTGCAAGGCATACATTCTAAGACACCCAGTGGATACCTCGAATAATACTGAAATATATGTATGGTTTTTCCTATAATAAAACTAAATTTATATACTAGGCAAAGTAACAGATTAACAATAATAACTAATAGAACAATTATAACAATATACTGTAATAAAATATATGAATGAATTTGGGGCCATTATTAAGTAACATAAGGGTTATTTGAACACAAGCACTGTGGTACTGTGACAGTCAATCTGATAACCAATATGCTACTAAGTGACTAACAGGTGGGGAGCACACACAACCCGGATATGCTGGACAAAGGGGTGACTCCAATCCCTCTGACACAAGGACAGAGGAGGATGGTGCGAGATTTTATCACGCTATTCAGAACAGCCTTATTTATTTTTATTATTATTATTTTTTAAAATATATCTTTATTGATTTCAGAGAGAGGAAAGGAGAGGGAGAGAGAAAGATAGAAACATCAATGATGAGAGAGTCATTGACCGAGCCCGCAACCCGGGCATGTGCCCTGACCAGGAATCGAACCCCAATCGCCTGGATCCTAGGTCAACGCTCAACTGCTGAGCCACGCCCGGCCGGGCAACAGCCTGATTTAAAATGTATGAACTGTTTATTTCTGGAATTTTCCAATGAACGTTTTCGAACCATGGCTGATTGTGGGTAACTGTTCCCAGGATAAGGGGAACCTACTGTCTGTACATTCAGGTTTTTATCAGGCCAGAATGGAGCACCTGCCTTGCTCTCTGGCCAGAGTTGCTCTAGAAATCTTTAAAACGGGAGCTGGCGTTTACTGCTGCGACTGCTCCTGCTACAGCCACCCCTGCCCCAGGAGCCTGCTGCAGGGGCTTCCAGGTCCTCCTGGCACAGCAGAACAGCACTCAGCTCACTCACCCGGGCCACACGCCTTTCACCCCTTGCCTCCTACCAGAGATCTCTGTGATGTGAGGCACGAGGCAAGCACCACAGCACCCACTTGGCACTCACGCATGGGCACCTTTGTGGGGCAAGGGAGTACCCTGTGGGGGCATTAACTTTGACCAATGGGAGATGGTGGCCAATGGATAAATCATGCTCCTCTTCCCCTGGACGAACTATTGGGAGATCGCGTGGCTTCCTATGGCCTCTTTGTAGATGTCCTGGACATGGGAGGCCGTGTTCGCTCTTCCTAAGTGTGGCCAGCTCGGTGGTAGACTTGCCTTCCCTTACCCTCCCTCCTTCCCTCGCCCCCTCCCTAGCAGCTGCTTCCCCGAGATTCCCTCCCTCATGGAGCACTAGCACATACACCTTGGCCTCATGAGCGGCGGTTTAGGGAATCTAGAAATGGTGGTAGTTACGCAAAATCTACCATGTTTATTGACAGTTTTCTGCGATTCTGTCTTTTCTGGATTTCTGGAACTTCTAAATTCTAAACCTAAGCCACCCCTCTGAAGCTGAGTGACGGTGTCAACAGCACAGACTCAGGAAAGTAAATGGGATTTAGGGACAAGCTCTGGGGTCACTGGAGCCCAGCTCCTGGTTTGTTGCCAGAAAACACCAGGTTCTAGCACAGTACTTTGAACCGCTTATTCTTTTGATTGTTCTGTCCAATTTAACTGTTCTTACTGATTTTATCCTTTTGATCTACTGACAACCTTATTCTGGAGAGCAGGTATCAAAGCAAAGCCATCTAAAAGTTGCCGCTGCGTAGAGTCTTCTCTAGAAGCCTCTGCAGAGTCAGTAGTTGCTCCCAATCGGCCCTTCACAGTGCTGCCTCAGAGGCAATGTGAAAGGTTTAGAAATTCAACCCTAGGAACTTTCTAAAAGGCCTTGCATTCGGCGGGCAGGCAGTCCACCGGGCAGAAAGTTACTGGTAAGTTAACCAATAGCCGGATCAGTGAAATATTAATTCTTCAAACCCGTTTCCCTACTTTCCTCCCAGGCACAGATGATGTGCTGAGAATATCACCTTAGCAATCTGTCCCTTCTTTAATGATTTTGCAGAAGTGCCATCTGTTATGATAGTTATTAGTGCCATTTACCAAATACTTCTGGTTCTCCATATGGGCGCAGAGTAGAACTGCACTCCCTTGCCCTTTTGAAATTAGCAGTGGCCACACGTCTCGCTTTGGCCCGTGTAATGTGGTCATCAGTGACATGAGTCATTTTCAGAAGGAAGATTTGAGAACTAGGGGTATGGTTTGCTCCTCTCCCCTTCTCTCTGCGACAGGAACTAGTATGTGTCCCAAGAAGGCTGTTCCTTCAGCTTGGGTCCTGGAGGGAGAATGAGGGAGCATAGCCCTTTGCTAACCCATAATGGACATGGACCATGAGCAAGAAATAAAGACCTATTGGATTAAATCACTGAGGCCTGAGGGTTGATTGTTACAGCAGCACAACCTAGTTGATCCTAACAAGCCACATCCTTGCAGTGCCAATGATTTCTGATTCAGATTCCTCATTATGCCCAGAGCATTCTGATGCTGTGCTGAGACTCTGCGTATGGTAGCTCACCGAGTTGCTCCAGCCACCCTGTGTTAAGTGTTCTTATCTCAATCTAAAAATAACCTCAAAAAGACTAAGGTCACATGCCATCATCTACTGCATTAAAGCCCCAGCTCCCTCTTTCCCAAGTACCCTAAAAGCAGTCTGTGGCCATTGTTTAGTCTTCTGGGCTCTTTGTGAAAGCTGTACTTTGCTTTCATACCAGATGAAAATAGTTTTCTCTGCTGACTCTGGCATCTTTCTTCAGTGCCCTTTCAGGAGCATATTCTATTCAAGTTCAGGAGAACCCCCGCGCAGACGTGCCATCTGCTTCCCCTTCACAATTGGGAAATCCATGCAGAGGCCCCCTCCTAGGGCTAAGATGCCAAAGAGATCAGTTAAAACTGAAGTCCATTTTCTACCTCTCACTCTTCAAACTATTAGAGAGACTTAATCCCAGAGGTGATTCTGATGATATAGGAGCTAACATGAACCTTGGCCTCTGTACTGTGTTTGATAGTTTCCCCCTAAATTTATGTCTACCCAGAACTGAGGAATGGGACCTCATTTGGAAGTAGGATCTTTATAGATGTATCAAGTTAAGATATCATACCGGAGTACAGTGGGCCCTAAGTCCAATATGCCTAGTGTCCTTATAAGGAGAGAGAACTTAACACACAGGACATACACGCATGGGAAGGCAGCCACATGACAAAGGATGCAGAGACTGAAGCGATGTATCTACAAGTCAAGGAACACCAAGGACTCCCAGCAATAAATGAAGGTAAAGAAGGGAAGGATCCTTCCCTTGAGCCTTCAGGGGGAGCACGGCCCTGCTGACACCTTGACTTCTGGCTTCCGGCCTCCAGAACTGTGAGGCAATACATTTCTTCCCTAGGAACCTAAAGCAGCTTCCAAAGCCCAACTCACATAAAAAATAAAACCATAAAACACACACACAGATATGTGGTTTATTTTTTTTCAATAAATATACAGTTGTCCCTCAGTATTTCTAGGGGGTTGGTTTCAGGACTCCCTGCAGATACCAAAATCCATGAATACTCAAGTCCTTTATATAAAATGATGTAGAACAATGCATACAATTGGCCCTCTGCATATGAGGATTCCGAGCTATGGATGCAAAACCCAGGGATGCTGATGGTCAACTGTATACGTACTGAAAAATATCTGTGTATAAGGGGACCTGTGTAATTCAAACCTGTGTTGTTCAAGAGTCAACTATGTACATATAAGATTGTTTTTCACTATCACATCCCATCCCTACACACATTCCAAAAGTCACATGGATAAATAAAACATCAGTTTGATTATCATATAAGGAATGGCTTTCTGTTGGTCCCCAAATCACCCTGCAGTACAGGTTTTGGATACAGACAGACCCGAGTTTGCATACAGCTCTACCACTGGGTAGATGTGAACAGTAAAGTGAGTCAGTTAAATTGATGTAGATCTGGTCCCTATATCTATACTATTAGACTAACAATATATATGTTTGTTGTGTGGTGTCGGGGGCATTTGTCATTTTTTGTACCTCTCTGGGTAGACATGAATTTCCTGACCTCCTCCTATGTTTGGGGAATGCCTCAACTGTGAGGCAGCAGCAGCCTCTGGCTGGGGAAGCTGACGGTGTCTGACGCTCCTTTCCAGCAGTCTCACAGCTAAAGGGCAGCATGACTGAGGCTCTACCAATAAGGTGCACTTTGCATGAGAAGCTCAGGGTGTGAAGACTCGGATGGGCACAGAATCCACTCGGGTGAGGTCACAGCTGCCTCCAGATTCCAGCGCATCAGAGGGGGGCGCTGAGGACACCGTCCATGTAGCCCTGGGTGAAGGCTGTGGCGGTGGCAGTGTCTGTGTCTATGTCTGGCTGCACTGCTGTCTTCCCGAGAGCAATTCTGCGGCATGACTGTGGAAATCATTCCTGGTTATGTAGTCTCTAAGCCTAGTTCCTCAATGTTCCTATATGGTTTCAGGAAATTCTTTTTCCTTTTTTAGTCTTTTTTAAAAAATTAAATGAGCAGAGTTGGCTTCTAGACCAACTGACTAACATGCAAGGATTAAATGAGATTAAGTGAGCTAGGAAATGCAGAAATGGTGAATTATTTCCTTTTTTCTTGCTTCCCTACACAGCCCTGAACGAGGATTCTGCCACCAGGTTAATCATGACATTTAGGAATGAGAAGTGGAGAATCTGAAGAGTGGAGAAAGAAAATGTGGTATATACACTCCATGAAATATTATTCTGCCTTAAAAAAGGAGATCCTGCCATTTGCAACAACATGGATGAACCTGGAGGACATTACTCAAGTGAAATAAGCCAGACACAGAAGGACAAATACTGCATGAGTCCACTTATATGAAGTATTGAAAACAGTCAAACTCATAGAAGCAGATAGCAGAATGGTGGTTTCCAGGGATTGGGGAGAGGAGGAAACAGGAAAGTATTAGTCATAGGGTACAAAGTTTCAGTTATGCAAGATAAGTAATTTAATTCTTAATTCCCAGAGATCTATGGCAAAGCATAGTGCCTGGAGTTAACAATACTGTATTGCATACCTAAAAATTTCCCAAGAGGGTAGATCTTGTGTTAAGTTCTTAACACATGATGATGATGATGATGATGATGATGGAGCAGGAGGAAACTTCTGGAAGGGATGGCTAGGTTAACAGCATAGATTGTGGTGATGAGAATATATACTTATCTCCACACTCACCAAGCTGTATACATTAAACATGTGTAGCTTTTTGAATGTGACTCATTCCTCACTAAAGAGGTTCACAAAAACCTAAGGAGGCAGGAGCTGTTTCCTCACAGGCAGACAGGACTATTTGGCAGCCTGTGCTGCAGCCTTTATTCCTGCTGATGATTAAGGTCAGGCCCCACTCGAGTGCCAGGTTAACCAGAGGTGTGCAGTGTGTTAAAGAAGGAGGGGAATTTCACAGCAGGATTCGAGATGAGCTCGGGAGCCTCGGACCAAACTGACGATGAGCCCAAAGAAAGCTCAGGGAGGAAGAGCCTTAAGCCCGGGTTCGGCAAATCCAAATATCAGCTGACAATCTGAACAGGTTGCTTTGCATGTTTGTTGTTATTTATGTTTTATCTGAAGCCTTCAAATCCCTGCACCCCTCCTGCCTGAGCCAACCTCACATCTGAATGCACTAAGCAGCTGTTGCAACTGGGGATTCTCTCCTCTGAAAACGCTGATTAAAAAAAATA
Organism: Miniopterus natalensis; assembly: GCF_054644295.1. Taxonomy (NCBI): domain Eukaryota; kingdom Metazoa; phylum Chordata; class Mammalia; order Chiroptera; family Miniopteridae; genus Miniopterus; species Miniopterus natalensis. The sequence continues at coordinate 31,529,798 of NC_142092.1, read as the reverse complement.
TAATAAGCTCTCAGCTCCTGCTTATTTTCACAAGTTTCCAGCAACTGGTGCCCTGACAAATGAAGTGTCAAAACATTTCCAAATTAAAACCCTACAGCTCACACACCCCACACCCTCAGCAGGATGGACTTTCCCTGCTCGCACCCAGCACACGCTTGAAGAAACTAAAAATAGCCAGATGGCAATTAACAGAAACTCTGAGACGAATGGGGTGGGTTCCAGCAGGGTCAGTTTTCTGAATGGATTCCAAATGGGGTTCTCAGCCAGCAGTGCTCTGGCCAAGAAAGGGCTTTCATTAAAACTGCATGGAGGAGGCAGAATGGAAAATCAAAATTTGAAAGGTTTAAAGCTATAGCAGAGGTGGAAACTACAGCACCATGCCCAAACCTTCAATAATAGTAATAGTTGCTACTCTGTACTGAGTTCATATGCGGGCTATGTACCGAGCACTTCATAGGCATTGCATCATCTTGACCTTGCTAGGACTCTTAGGAAGTAGCTACTGCTTTTATGATAAAGAAATGGAAGCCCAGAGATGGTAGATCATCTGTGCAAGATCTCAAGGCAAACAGCACAAAGGTCTCCGGCAGGTGCATGGCAAGTGGCCAAGCTGGAGTTTCAACTCAGCATTCCAGCTCCAGAATATAACAGTTGTACAATGCTGCCTCATGCACCCATGGGGATGTTAAAGAAACCACAACGTTTTCACCCCATCCTTAAATCCAAAGAAACGAAAGTCTCCCTTGGAAATTTCAGCCAACTTTCCCTCAGGCAGTACCTTTCAGAAGTTATGTGTGTGGGCTCTAAAGTAAAACTAACTGGGTTCAAATCTTGCCCTTTCATTTACCAATTGTACTAAATCAGGTAAATTATCAACATTTCCAGACCTCAGTTCTCTCATCTCTATAATGGTAAAGATATTAGTAATAAAACTGTAATGACCATCAAAGGAAACTGCTATAGACTGAATGTTTGTGTTCTCTAAAATTCTAACCCCCATGGTATTTGAACATGTGGCCTTTGGGAGGGAATTAGGTCGCAAGAGTGGAACTCTCATGATGGAATTAGTGGCTGTTCCAAAAAGAGACAGGAGAGAGCTTGCTGCCTCTTTCCCTTCAGCCACGTGAAGATAGAGTAAGAAGGCTGCTGTCTATAAGCCAGAAAATAAACCCTCACCAGACACCAGCTCTATAGACACACTGATCTTGGACTATGAGAAATAAATGTTTGTTGTAAGTCACCCAGTCCATGGTATTTTTGTTATATCAGCCAGAACTGACTAAGACACAATGTATGGAAAGCTCTTAGCATGTGTTTGCATGTACTGAGTTCCTCAATAAATAACAGCCATTGGTGTTAATCATGTGCTTTAAGTAATCAGTTCCAATGGGAAAGAATACAAGGGTTTAGTGAAAAGGTAGCATTCTCCATGGACACAGGGGTTATTAAAAATGGTCTTTAGTATGATAAAACAAACAAAAAATGATTTTAAAGGATCTGGAATTGTGGCAGATTTGGAGTTAGGTAGACCAGCCATCCTAGTTTGTCTGGGGCTGAGGGGATTCCTGGGACACTAAAACTGGGACAATGTGCTCTTCTAGTTTTCAGAGGGAAAGGGATATTGACTTCCAGGAGTGGGCAGTGCTGGAAGTAAGAATGGTCATCTCCCCTTTCTTCTTCCCTCATAACAGAAGTGACCCGTCTGAGTGGGACATAGGACTGAGCATGCTTAACCCCAGTGCCTGGAAGGGGCCAGCCTGCCCACTCCCTACTCAAGCATGTGCTCCAGTCGCACATGTGGAAGCTTGCTGGGCAGGGTTCTGGACTTGTCTGGAGAAACCAGTTGTTTAGTGGGTAGAAAAGTTCAGTTTGGGAGAAAAACAAAGTAGGAATCTCTATTTGGACACAAGCCCTATACTCCAAACCTCATTTCTAACAATAAAGCTGGTATCATGGTTTCTACCTGACATCTGTGTCTAGCTCTAAATCAGTTCAGAAATCCAAGGGTAAAAGGGATATAATTAATTGTCAACCATGTGATTAATTATCACCTTCATAAACCCTAACAGATGGGTGCCTATTTTATTTCATTTGCAGATAAACCCATTTTGGGTTGGCAGGAAAAGGGTATTTTATAGAATCAAATGAGGTTAGAGCTAGAAGTGACCTTAAAGGAGACCTGATCCACTGTCTTCATTTTTACAGATGAAAATATATACAAATAAAGTGGTCAAGTGACATAATCCATGTGAAATCCTGAGAAAGAGTCATCTAATGCAAAGTATTAGTATGATGAGTAGTTTGGGGAGTGGTCTTTGAAAGCCGTAACCAAAATTAAAATCAGATTATAGATATATAGAAAATACATTATAGAAAATAGAAAATAGATTATAGATTCAAAGTAAACAAATTCAGAGGGAGACAAGTTTCCCTAAATAAAAATATTACCTCCCAAAAACATCTTCAAGCCATGGATCAATAGTTGAGAGTTGCTTTTTTTTTTTTTAATTTGGCAAGAAACCTTGCTTAGGTCAATAAGACTGCTTACCCACAATCTTGAATACCAGATAAGGTATCAAAAGAAACAAGCTTTTCTCCTCTGTCCTCAGCCTACCCACCTACCATAATCAGGTCCTCCTCATTAGGAATGTTAGCTTCATAACTGTTAACCAGGCATGCCCCACTGGCAAAGGATCCCGGCACCTCAAGACATATGACAAGACTTATGAGACCCTTTAGCCAAGCATGGCCACTTCTGGTCTTACCTTTGTCTCTTATGGTCACCCTCACCCCACCTGGGTACCTAGATTTGGCTTTTAGAATCCTGTCCTGGGTAAGCTGGAGAAAGCCACTTCACCCCGTTTCCTCCAGCCGTAAACCCTGGACAGAATGCATGGAGCAGTTACTTGAAGACTGAAAAGTAAACAGTAGCAGTAGATGGGGAAAGAAGGTCAGAATTTCAAACACTATCAAACTACATCCCCTGACCCTCAACTCATGTCCTGGACTTAACACACCAAAAACAGGCACCATCTGGAGATGCCTTCTAGCTCTGGCTGAAACATCCAGAAAGGGAAGTCCTAATGCTCAGAGCAAGTGTGGAAACCCTCTGTTTTTCCCTTCCTCTTTTCTTTTCCTTCCCCCCTCCCCTCCTCTCTTCTTTTCCTCCTTGCCTTTCTTCCCTTCTCCTATGCTTCAGCCCCCAGCAATATTGTGGTAGTCACATCAGCCTTCAGAAGCCAAAACTATGAGAAGGGGGAAACTTTGTCTGCATTCAATAGTGCCCTCATTCCCAAAGGCTGGGACCAACCGCCTTTCCTTTTTTTCTCTTTGTCTTCTCTCTCTCTCCTTGGCCAATATGTAGGCAAAGTCACAGAAGTGCCCCTCAGAGTGAGCTTTTTTGCCCAGAGACTGAAAAGTATTCCCAAGGAACCAAAAAGTACTAGGGAGATATGGAGAGGAAAGAACTTGGCAAAGCAACCCTATAAAGTTGTTTTGTTGTTGTTGTATGTATAAATTCCTTGGTTTTTCCTCCACCTGTACATGCATGGATTTGATCTTAATTAGCAAACCAAAACTGAGAACTCTGACTAGGTGCCAGACTGACCACTGGGTAACATGTACATGGGACAGATCCAAATGGCACTGCTAAGGCTCTGAAAACAGAATTGACATAGGAATTAGAGCCCTTAGAAGACCAACTAGTGGCATGGAACTCACAGCCTGAACCTAACCAGGTTGAATGACTCTAAAGCAAAAATATCAACATTACCCATAGGCTTTAAACAAGGCCTAGAGTCTTACAACACAATATTGAAAGCACACACAATATCATCCAAATTTTTTTGGCATGTTAAAAATCAGGAAAATCTTAATTCCCTGGGAAAAGAAAAACAACTGAAGGTAACACAGCAGTGATATAGATGTTAGAATTATCTGACAAAAACTTTCAAGCAGCTATTATTAAAAAAAGATCCAACTGGTAATCATGAATACTCCTGAAATCAATGGAAAAACAGAAAGTCAGTCAAAAAACAGACATGAAGAAGAGCGAAATGGAAACTTGGAATCAAAAAATACAATACCCACCATAAAAAAATTTCTGATGGGCTTAATAGCACAATTGAGATGACAAGAGGAAAGAAAGCCACTGGCAAATCAACTTCTAACTGGAGGCCCACTTATCACGATTTTTTTAATCATCATCTCTCTGCTTTAATTAGCTCTTGCTGCATAAAAACCACATCCCAATGCAGTGACTTAAACTGGAAGCAATTTATTATTTCTCCCAGTTCTGGTCTTGCTTGGACTCGCTCACGTTTCTGCATTCAGCTGGAGGGGCGGTTGGACTGGGAAGTCCGAGATGGCCTCACACATAGGTCTGACAATTGGTGCTGACTGCTGTCTGGAGACCCTCAGTTCTCCTCCATGTGACCTCTGAACCTCCAGTAGGCTAAACTGGGCTTCCTCACAGTACAGTGGTCTCAGGGTTCCAAGAGGGTGAGACCAGAAGCCACAAGGCTCATGAAGGCCTAGGCTCTGAAACTCGCCCAATGTCACCTCTGTCATTCTATTGATCAAAGGACAGCACAGAGATGGGGGGTAAAATATTAGACTATTTCTAGATGAAAGAAGCAGCTACATAGCTTTGCAAATAGATATGAACACAGGGAGGCATGACTCATTTGGATCATTATTGCAATGTTCCACCACACCCTTCCTGGGGAATTAATAATGCAATCTCAAAGGCCACAGTCCTACAATTACTGTGGTAGTGGAATAGACTGTGAGGCTCAGAGAAATTTCATATTTTGCCTAAGATCACACATGGGGAAAATATGAAACTAGATCTTATGAGTGCTGATGCCACTGAGAAGTACTCTTTATCTTTGAGATGAACTGTATAGTATTTTGAACACTTTGTTTAACAGGTAGAAGAATAATGAACGACAGCTCTATGATGTGTCCATAATCATTCAGATCCATTTTGTGAAGGAAAGAAATGCAGGCAGTTATGGAGTCTATGAAAAAAAGAGAAAATAAAGTGACACAGTAAGAGCTAGTCCTTAGGTAGCAATAAAGCTCTTAACCTGTTCTGTGCACCAAAACATAGTGCATACAGCCTCCTGAGTTCCCAGAACTCAAAGCTTAATTTCTTTATTGAGGTAAAATTCACATAACATAAAATGAACCATTAATCATTTTAAAGGGTACAGTTCAGTGGCATTTGGTACATTCACCATATTGTACAACCATCACCTCTATCAAGTTCCAAGACATTTTCATCACCCCAAAAGGCAACCCTGTACCCACTTAGCAGCCATTCCCAATTTCTCCATCCCCAAGCCTCTGGCGACCACCAGTTTTCTTTCTCTCTATGGATTTGCTTATTCTGGATGTTTCCTATAAATGCAATCGTATGAGCTTTTGTCACTGGCTTCTTTCACTTAGCACATTTTCATGGTTCATCACATTGAAGGGTGTATCGGCATAACACTCATTTTTATGGATAGCAGAAATAAAAGTAATGCTCATAATGCTCTGTTGTTTGGCTATGCCACATTTTGTTTATCTACTCATAAGGTGATAAGCATTTGGATTGTTTCCACTTTCGGGGCATTATGAGTAATGCTGCTTAAGATTCATGTATAAACAGTTGTTTGAATATCTGCTTTCAATTTTGGGGGGTGTATATAGTTAGGAGTGAAATTTTGGGGTCATATAGTAATTCTATCAAAGCTTAATTTTGTTTCTAGTTTTTGCTAAGTATTCGCAACATGATTAATAACCATTAATATGAGAGGAATAGCCTGCTGCCAGCATTACCTTGTCTCTAAAGTCAACGTGGTTCTGGAGGATGGCTCTGTGGTAAGTGGCTGTCCTCACAAAATCTTGCATCATGTTCTGCTGCTGGGAGATGCAACCATAAAACTGTAAGGAAAAGAGAAAGGGAGGAAGTGTAAACAACCCGCAAGGCAGCACCTGCGTGAGCATCTGGTTCTTACAGCCACCTGGTCAAGGCAGGCTTAGCCTAACACACAGGGAAGCTGAGGCTTTGACAGATGCAGTGACTGGTCGACACTGGCCCTATCTGTGAGGCTTAGAACTCCAAGTAGTCCCCAGACTTCTGACTGCTACTCCATACAATAGTTTCAGGCCTAGATCTTGGCCAGGTAAGTGCTCAGGTGCCCTCATCAAAGCAGAGGCTATGAGAGAGCACAGATCAAGAATACAGAAATAAGAGAAAACGGCCAGGGCCAAAAGGGATGGCCCCAATGAGTCCCATCAGCTCAGAGATAAAAAGAGATCTTGGGTAGAATGCCTGGTTGGGGGTGGGGGTGGGGCCAAAAGTAGCAATGGTGATAATCCCAATGAGGCATGCCAGTTGGCGAAAGTGCTGCATACAAATCCATAAGCAATAAATATCTTCACTCTAACTGCCATCATTTGGTAGTTTCCAATTCCCAGGCACCACTCTAAGTTCTTCACATGCATCCTAATATCAAATTCAATCATCACAACAATCAGATGAATTATGTTCCCAGGTTGAGGAAACTGAGGTTTAGAAACATAGAAACTTGCCCAGGACCTGACAACTTGCTAAGTGACAGGTAGGGATTCCAATCCAGGTGCTGCTATTGTTGCTGCTCAGGGGACCATGCTCTCAGACCCACTGCAGTACAGTATCACTCGTCTCTTCTCCACCCACCACCCCGCTCAGGTGTATCCACAGGCGTGCGTCACCTTGAAACAAGTCAATTCCACCTGGGGTAGCTTCCCTGACCTGGAAGTATTGTGTGGCAGACGCCTCTTCTGTCCGCTGGCTAAACACTGAGTATTTCTTTTTCTCATTCCGGCATCTTTTCAAGGTATTTGAAAATGCGCTGAATTCTGCAAGGAGAAAGAAGCAAATATGTGTCCAGACCCTGGAAACCATGAACTCACCGATGCGCTCTACAAAATTCCAACTGAGAGAATATTGGAAGATTATAACAGCATGTTCACGGCTGAGCACACGAGTGACGAGGACTGGCAAGGTGGAAATGGGTCCTGCTCCACGGTGTGACACCCTTATTTACACTTGTCAGACATATTTGCATTCACAAATGTTAAGTGAGAGCATCATGGAACACAGACAGCGACTGGCTCATCAAATTCTCACGCTCCCGGGCTCTAAATGCTTCCAGGCTTATTCTCAGTATGTGCTCTGGGGAAGGTGATTGCTGATGATACAGAAAAAATATATACATGAGTACAAAATATGTGTATGTAAATGAATATATATGTATATAAATCTCATTCTATTGTGTAGTGTCAGGGTTTTTTTTTTCAGTTAGTATTTTCTAGGCATACAGAGAAAAGGCAAAATAGCTGGGGATATGTGAATACAAGGGAATGCTTTCTATTATTTGAGGGGAAAAATACGTAAGTGAAGGCTCAAAAAATATCTCAGAAATGATGTTAATAACACAGCATGTACAGTTGTCAAATTTGGTGACTTCTGCCTTAAAAATGTCTCTCAAATCCTCCCCTGTGGTCCTCACCTCCCCTGTGGTCCACCTGGCGTTGTGACCAGGTCTTTCCCTTACAGCCCACGTGGGTACCTAATGCCCCCCTCTCTCACCATGAGCTCCAGCGCTCCATTCTCTGTGCCCGAGTGGGTACCCACGCCCGCTTCTCCCTCACACACATCTGCACTGCATTCTCTGCACGTACAAACTCCCATGTCAACCTGGTCCAGGCCTGACTTCTTAAAATATTATTAGTGGTTATATCAGGGAACTATTTTTCCTTCCTGGCTTTCTTGTCTGCATTTCTAATTTTTAATTGAATTTATTGGGGTGATACTGGTTAATAAATTCTATAGGTTTCAAGTGTACAAATCTATAACACATCATCTGTATACTGTTTGCATGTTCACCACCCAAAATCAAGTCTCTTTCCATCACCATTTATCCCCCTATACCTTCTTCCACCTTCCTCACCCCCCTTTCCCTCTGGTAATCACCAGACTGTGTCTGTGAGGGTTTTATTTTGCTTAATCCCTTCACTTTTTTCACCCAGTCCCCCAACCTTCCTCCCCTTTAATAGCGGTCAGTCTATTCCCTGTATCTATGAGTCGGTTTCTATTTTGCTTGTTTATTTTGTTCATTAGATTCCACATACAAGTGAAATCATGTGGTATTTGTCTTTGTCTGACTGGCTCATTTCACTTAGCATAATACTCTTCAGGTGCAGCCATGCTGTCACAAAAGGTGAGATTTCCTTCTTTTAAGGCTGCGTAGTATTCCACTGTGTAAATACCACACCTTTTTTATCCACTCATCTACTGACGGGCACTTGGGCTGCTTCCAAATCTTGGCTATTGTAAATAACGCTGCAGTGAACATAGGGGTGCATATATTCTTTCAAATCAGTGTTTGGGGTTTCTTCAAATATATTCCCCTGGGTCAAAGGGCAGCTCCATTTTTAATTTTTTGAGGAACCTCCATACTGTTTTCCACAGTGGCTGCCCCAGTCTGCATGCCCTCCAGCAGGGCTCCCTTTCCCCCACACCCTCGCCAGCACTTGTTTGTTGATTTATTGATGGCAGCCATTCTGACAGGTGTGAGGTGATATCTCATGTGGTTTTAATTTGCATTTCTCATTAGTGGCATTGCGCATCTTTTCATATGTCTATTGGCCATCTGTATGCTCTCTTTCGAGAAGCATCTATTCAGGTCATTTGCCCATTTCTAATTGAATTTTGTTTTTTGGGTGTTGAGTTTTATAAGTGCTTTATAAATTTTGGATATTAACTCCTTATCAGATGTATCAATGGCGAGGGAGATCTCTGGAGTCTTTCATGAGGGCACTAATCTCATTCACAAGGGCTCTCCCCTCATGATCTGATCACTTCCCAAGGGCCCCCCACACCGCCACCTCGGGGATTAGGCTTCAGCTATGAACTGGGGGAGGAGGCGGTACACAGCATTCGTCTCTGGCGACACTAACTGAAGAATCCAAAATGAGGCGTACTCACAGCCCATCTCCCTCTCTTCCTCCCTCTCCAAGCTAGGGGGAGGGGCTCCTGGGAAGAGGCCTGAAGGGATCTTTAACTCCAACAGGTCAGTTTGCCTTTGGAGAACATTTTGGCAAGGAGTATGGTTTTTTGAATGGAGGAGCCTTTTGATCTAAAGTCGCTATTTGTTTGAAAGATGTCATTAATTCTGTAGAGCCAGGATGGCTCCCAGAAAGGAAAGAAAGGGCAGCTGTTCCGAACACAATCAAGTCTAAATGGATGTTCACATTTGCATATTGGCCCCTTCAGCTGCTCAGGGCAGAGAAGCTGGGGGGGACATGGGTCAGAGCCACTGCCCTGGAATAATGAGATCCCTGTGGGGCATTTCCCAGGAGTCCGAGGGTAGTAGAGTCTACAGGGATGGGGGCCACCCTCCAATACTGTAAAAGCCAAGTCTGCTGCGGCATGGATTATGAGCGAAATGGAAACTCCTTTCAAGGACACAGTTATCCGCATTGTATCTGAAGAATATGACCTGGGGGACCTGCCATTGTAACCACTCTGGCTGTAAACCATCACCTTTTGTCATTTTTTCACAAATATATAGATATAATCTTCTCTCATGGAGATATTAGCCAAGCTTATGGCAGTTCCACACCAAGGCCGTGGTTATTTTCCTTCGGATTCTCAGCGTTGACGTCGGTTTCTTCTTGACAAACCATTACTTTTCAGTTTGAGCATGTAGCGATACTCATGGATCAATAGACTGCGGAGGCATGCCACTTCCCTTCTGCTCCGTTACTCCTAAAAGCCCATACTGAAGGGAGCTGTTTTCCTTTGCTTGCTTCTGTTTACAAGAGATACTGCCTGTGGGCCTTTACATAAAAAGTTTATTTACATAGAGACTAGCATCATTCTGTGCCAAGAAAGGGTAATACCTGTCTGACTGCCTCAGCTGTTCTGGCCACATGTCCCAAAATTATACCGGAAAATCCACAACTGACAATATGATAATCATGGTGTAGACTTTTAAAAAATAATACTACTTATCAAACTCTAGACCCTGTTACAGGATGGCTTGTGGGCTATCCTGAATAATTTACAAACAGCTCACTTTTATTCTCTCTAGTCCATCGGCTCAAGTTTGCCAAATTAAGCTCTTTTCACTGTGCACCTAAGGAAGTTATCTATTTTCCTGTAGTTAGTACACAAAAAGGACAACATTGACCACGTGCCCCTATTCAGCTCTCCTTTCCTTGGTTTCATGGTCTGGGTGCTTCCCCCTCGGAATGGATGTGGCTTAGGGTAGGCGGCACTGATCCCACATCCCCTCTGTGGTCAGAGCTAGAGAAATAGGATGGTATCTGAGGGCATCGTTCAGGAAGGATAAATGTGATGCCAGCAGCTGCGATGATCTTGTCCCCATCAGCCCCTTATTAGTTCTCTGTACAACATACGGCATAATAATTACTATTGTATTTGTCTAGATGCATATTTTTTTTCTGTCTTACCCAATAAATTGTAGAGTCTATGAAGGTAAAAAGATTTATTCACCATTAAATCTTGGTGCTTAATATGATACCTGGTATATTAAGAATCCAATAAGGATCACTAAATGGATAAGTGGATGAAAATATTCTTTCTTTTTTCTCCCTTTCCTGTCTTCCTATTATTATTATTCTTAATTATTATTTGGCAACCCCTTCAACTCTCCTCCTGACTGGTCCAGGTCTCCCAAAGTGATTACCTTAGAACCAAGGGTTTATTTTTCTCACTGATTCACTTATTCCCTAATCAGAGGTGAACTTAACTATTTGGGCTCAGTTGCTCTATCTTTTAGAGACGTTTAATCAATCAAAAATTTCTTCTAGTTGGGTATCGCTGGCAGGACCAAATTATCTTTGGTCTATGATGCATGTAAAGTCAAAACCTATTCACCATCTGAACTCCTAAATCTCAGTACCACTAAGTTCTCTCTCTGTCTCTCTTAACAAAGAGGGACATAATATTTGCATAAGAAAGTTTCCAATACGTTCTTTATCCCAACTCCCAAAGTTAGATACATTTTAGAAAATTTTCTGTACAGATATACTGGGGGGGGGGGGGGGGGAGCACCCATATTTCCAGAGAAAGGCACAGCAGCCTCAGTTGATGGGAGGTGAAGCAGGATAGGAAAATGAATACATTTTAATCATAAATACTTGCAGGGGACTCTGCTGTTGAGTAAATTCAACATCAGGGTGGCCTAAGAAGGGCCTCATATAAGCAGGTTGACTTAGTAAAGTAGCAAAAGGATTTAGAAATAATGGAGATTCTCTGAGAGCCACAAATAGATAACCTTATTATGTTTCTATTCCACACATGAGAAAACCAGAAAAATGGACTGCTTCTCCAAACTTCAAGCTAATTTCTCTTTTATTGCTATTATCTCCTTTAAAAAAAAATGTCCTTATTCCTTGAAAGCAATTGCCAAATCAACCTCTCTTAAAACAAAGGTACGTATAAGCTCTAAGAAAATGAATGTATTACTTGGTTTTTTTCTTCTCTTTAAGTCTTATAATTAGCAACAAAACCTACAATTTGTAATCTATATTAACACTTACCTAATATTATTTTTGTGCAGCCAGAACATTAGTACAATGATTTCCAACCTTTTTCAACTCACGACACACATAAACTAATTAATAAAATTCTGTGGCACACCAAAAATAAATATTTTTTGCTGATCTGACCAAAAAATAGGTATAATTTTGATTCACTCATACAAGACCACTATTGTTGTGTTGGCTGTTGTCGCTTTTTAACTTGACAAGCTAAGGGAAAAGAGGTCAGTGCCCCTCACTAAACACTCAGTTATTGCCCGTTTTAAAAATTCTTACAGCACATCAGTGTGCCTGCCACGACACACTGGTTGAAAATCGCTGCATTAGTACAAAGCACTGGGAAGGGCTTCTGTGTATTTGTCACATCTCTAAATGTCAAGAATTTTATGTTAAAAAATTTGGCCACAGATCTTGTCAAATTTCAAAGGCAATTTTCATGCATGTCTTTATTTTTCATATGTTTTTATTGATTTCAGAGAGAGGAAGGAAGAGGGAGCTAGAGAAAAAACACTGATGAGAGAGAAATATCTATTCGCTGCCTCCTGCACATCCCCTACTGGGGATCCAGCCCACAACCCAGGCATGTGCACATCTTAAAAACCAATTAAACACTCACTGAGATGACCAGCAGTGACCTAAACATTAATAAGAAATAGTGAGCTTCACCATTTATGAAAGTAAAGACAGACTGTTCATATGTTTGAATACTGAGCCAGGTCTCTGATCCCTATGGGGTCTTAGTGCACTTGCCCTAACACTTCACCCATCAATAAGGGAAGTGCGAGATCTAAGACCTGTGCAGTCTCCAATAAGCAGAAGCGTTGGGGTCAGCCCTGGCTAGAGGAATACTGACTGAGTCACAGCAGGAACAAGATTTAAGGAAAGGATATCAGTGAAAACTATTATTGGCAAGTGGTGGAAACTCAACTAAGTTTAACTGAGACAGGAACTTTATGGCTCACAAAACTGAAAAATCCAGGATTAAAATTTTATTTTCAAGAATGCCTGTGTCCAGGAGTTCCAATGATATTAAGACTTGACTCCCCTCCCCTCCCCTCCTTTCTCTCTCCTCTCCACTCCCTCTCTCTTACTACTATTTCTCTCTCTTGCTCGCTATTTCTCTGTTTTAGCTTCATGCTCAGGCAGCCTTACCCCAGAACTACACTGCTACCAGCTCAGCAAGCTCAGTCCTTCCCAAATGTTCCAACAAAAGCCCCAGACTGAGTCTCATTGAACGAAGTTAAAGACCTATCTCTGAATCAATGGCTATAGCCAGGGATCAGGGCCAATTGAGGAGACTTGAGTCAGCTCTATTGAGACCCAAAGGAAAATTGAGCTTCTGTTATCTGAAGAAAGGTTGAGTAGATTAAAGGCAGGCCAAACCACAGCTGACCGTCACTGAAAGAGAGGTAGAAACTCTATAGGCTAAGGTGAAACGGGAAGTAGGAGTGGGGAAAAACTGCTTCAGGGGACAGTGAGCCATGGAAAATAGACATTCAGATTCATGGCTTCTGAAATGTCTGAGCTTGGGCCAGCCTAAACCCGGTTTTGCTCCCAGCAGCAGGCTATTGTTTTGAAAGATCATTACAAAGCAATTGATCTAGCATTTCTGGTTCTATAACGTGATGAATCTATAACCCTGCTTTATTTTACCAGCTTGACTTTCCTGTTCACACTCTCTAAGAGTATCTGGCCCTGCTCACAGCTCCCATATTCCACCCAGTAGGCTAGTTAAGGATGAGCTACTGATTAAAGGGTAGCTCAGCCTGAACCAGGAAACCCAGACACTGTTATAAATAGAGACCAGCTGTAGGGCTCAAAAGGGGGTGGGTTGGGTGTGAATCTCCATCCTGTTTTGCCCACCTTATGCCTGCTATCCTGGAGAAATGACTGACCGTGTTCCCTCTCACACTCAAGAGTCCAGTTTTGGATGATAAATAATTGATCCATCCTAGCTATAAGGAGATGCAGTCTTGGGGGAGGTGGCCATGCTGGGTCAAATACAAGAGGAAGAGGCACCTGAGAGAGAGATGAGACAGAGAGATGCAGATGGGGGAGACCATGCAGGGATCCCTGCTTCCCCACGATGGCTCCAGGACTCGCTCCTCCTCAAAGGCCACGAGACATTTCCTTACAGTAACTTCCCCCTTTGAACTTGAGCTACTTTGTATAGGTAGCCTTGACTAGAAGGGAAATTCTCCACCCTGCAACAATTTTTTCCCCTGAATCATTGCCAGTTTACTGGGAGGTTTTTGTTTCGTTTTGATTTGGTCTGATTTTTGGTTTTACTAACAATTTTTATGTTGTACTCATTTCAAGTGGTTATTTATTTAGTGAATCAGTCAATATGCAATTGGGCTGATTTCTACAATTGTGTTTCAAACCTACTACAGTGAAGACCCTCCAGTATTTACATTACTTAAGATCAAGACTGAATTCCACAAAGCCGCCTAGTCACATGAAGGTCACCAGACTTGTAGAAAGACAAATGGTACCTCAGTTCACTAAGTGAGGCCAGAATGCACCTTCTGGAGCATTTAACATATATTCACAGAGGGACTAATTTATTTATGTGGCAGCATAAGCTGTTATTCAATTAGTCCTCGTGGCTTCCCAAGGCCTCTGCATGCCTCCCAGCAAGCAAAGCAGCACAGGTGAGCCCCAAACAGGTGGCACATTTCCAGTTTGAATAGAATTTACAGTTTAAAAAATATCGTTTAACAACTTAAATTGACATTTTTTTATGGCTGTCTATACTCTACTCTCTACATTCCCCAAACATGTCCTAACTCTGGGTAAGCATTAATATAACCTAACACAAAATTTTAAAAATTGAAATAGCAGCCTGTAGCTTCAGTACATATAATGTTTGGGCACTTTCATTTTACCAAGTGAAAACTTAGCATAATAGGTAGACACAGAAATCTCTCTGGGCTTTCCTCTTTATATAGTAACTGAAAACAAGTAAGACAAAAATCCCATAAACTCAGTTTAAAAAGTCTGTATCTGTTGCAAGGAGTACTTTGTACCTGGCAGACTTGAGATTTTATGTGACATAAAAAGATCAGTTCAGATGACAAGTAGCATCTTTTGGTTTTGCAATACACTTTTAAGATCTAGCTCTCTTCCCACTCAAACATGGATTTAACAGCAAAAACGTGCTGCCTTATGAGAAATTAATCTTGTCTTAATTTTTAAGAAATCAAAATGCACCTACTGTAGTTTGTTCAATGATGTGACTCTATAATTGTCTAAGTACATGCGTGTGCATGTGTCTTCTCAGCTCAATCACTTTGTTTTTGTCTCGTTTTCTCGGTCACATTTATATAGCTGGTCCACTGGGTTCGAAGTGACTGAGCAGAGACTAAATCCAGCCCAGAGGCATTTTAAAATTTGACCATCATGTGTCTCAAAAATCAGAAACAACTCACATGTGAATTCCTGGTTAAAATTGTGCAGCGCTATATCCCTGGGTCTGAATTTCTCCGTGGTGATCATCCGCAAGAGGGGAGTGGCTGCTGCCACCTTTTGAATGAACACAAGACCTGCAGTTCTCCACAGCTGCCATCATTCTCTTTTATTTGCAGCCCACTTCATGCATTTTCATGACCTGCCTGGACACTGTAGGCACATGAGTCTGTGCCTCCATATCCCCTACAATCCATTACAAAACTTAGTGGACAGCACGATTGCAAATTAAAATATCAGTTACTTCCCTTCGAAGCACCATGAAATCATAAAAGCTAAGGAAAATGACTGTCAGACACACTTTATCATGCTATCTTTTAATCACTACTTCATTTCAGGTTTACAGGAGGAGCTGTTGGGTTTCACAGCAATGCCATTATTTTCCTGCTTTGTGCGGACACTCAGTAGGGCAGGTGCAAAGTCTAGAGCTATTAGATAAAATCCTATGAATTAGTCATGTCATTCCCAAACAGCTTATTTTCATATGGATATGGTACTGTGGACCGACCTACAGTGTGATCTCAGCTGTGAAGGTGAGTTTTTATTAGACCACCCACCTCCCCTCACCTTCCCCTGTAATTATGGAATGATCTACGGGACGCAGTGTAACATCCACCGCTGAAGACCAATGCCCCTCAGGAAGCATGCCCACTGCACTGCATTATCATCACCCCCTAACAAACCTAACCAACAGCCTACTTCTATTACCAGCAACCAATGGATTAATTAAATCCAGGGATATTGGTTATCATTCAACATTTTCATAAACACAACCAGCAGTTCTTTTTATATGTGTGGCTTACCTGAAGCTTTAACTGCACCCAGCTCTAGAATGAGTGTTGAGTTTAGAACCTTGGTACTCTTTCCAACCTTATTAGAAACCCACTTGAAAATTTTTCTTCAGATCTAAATGTCAAGAGAAGTTTTGCCTGACATAGTCTGCTTACTCGCCACGGTCTCCTTATGGACACTGGGAAATTTATTAATCAATAGTGTTTCCTCTTTTGCCTGGGTGCCAGGATTCTCAGAGCCAAAGTCATGGCTTGGGAGTAATATTTGCCGGGTCCTATATTATACAGATTTGTGTTTTAATTTCCTCTTGGCCTCAGTCTTCTGTGCTTTCCAGATTTTCCCTGAACTTGTATGAATGTGTGTGGAAACTCAAATTCTCAGTGGCAAATGTTGGCAGATACATGCATGGATGAACGATAGATAAAAAGATTGATCTGTTAATTCCATCGTGCCTATAGGAGGATTTCACAAACATTGGTTAAATCGCTCCGCAATTTTCTGCCTCACTTTCTACACAATAACCCACCCTGCTCTGAACAGCAAATGCAGGGACTTTGGAAGCAACAGTGTTGGTCCCATATGCTGAGAGCAGATGGGAGCTGCAATGTCTTCACAGTAGCAGCTGCCCAGGAACCAAAGTGAAGAGGAGGAGGCTGGGGACAGAGCATGAGGCGAGAGAAACACAAAAGAGCAATCAGGAGCAGAGGAGAGAGACTTCCTGCTACCACTCTCAGCCATGGTTAAAAAGCAAGCACACGTGTACAAACTGCTCCATTTGATCATATTTTCACATTTATGGTATCACCATGTTCAATCCCCACTGCCAAGAGGTAGGACGGTCTCCACTGTACAGCTAAAGAAGAGACACAGCCACAGTTTCCTCCAAGTCAAATTAGCAAGGCCAATGTTCACTCCGATACCGGGATCTGCACTCCAGAAAGTGGGAAATTCTACAACATAGGAAATCCTCCAGTGGCATGTTCTACCCTGGAAGATGCTGCCTAAGTACTAATCTAGGATGGCTGGGAAGAAAAAGAGCAAAGATAAAATTAACACCTAACAGATCAATGTGGCATAAGCAACAGAGAAATGACTTCGGCTGCAGCCAGAAAGACTGGCTAGACAGGGAAATGATTTTGATTCCAAATGTTACAAAATCATGACAGCAACGCGTTCTCTGGGTGTAACTGCAGAATTTCCTTCTTTGAGATGTTTCTTTGAAGATTAGTTATCTATTATTCTAGGCTGGCAAAATTTAGCCAAGTACATAAAAAATTACTCTGGCCGATCCCGAACTGTCCTTATAAACCAAGTAACTGTCAATTTCACAGTGTATGATTTATCACAGTAAGACATGAAGAACATCAAGTTTCGAGTGATGTCATCATCATAGCTCAATAAGATGTCCCTCGTTTATGCTCCCCTCCAACAATAACAATTTGGTATCCATCTACGGATAAACGTGCCTTTGCTAGAGCTGTGGGACCCAGTCTCACATATCAAGGGACCCAGGAGGGTAACAGACATTCAGATCTTGGTCACAGCCCTGGATCCTGCAGTGGCCCATGATCCAGCTCCAGCCCCTCTGTGCCATGGTCCAGGAGCCCCTGGAAAACACTGTCTTAGAAGTCACCCATGGATAAGAGACTTTGTGACAGTCCGTGGTTGGAGCAAGAAGATACACATTTGGATGCATTAGAGAAGAAAATAAGAACAGTTTGACTTTACCTGCATTACTCCTCCCCGAAGCCAATACAGCTTAAGGACAAGAGAGATCTTCTCAGCCTCCGATTTCTACTATGGAAGAAAGTGAGGAGCACGTAAGTGAGCACCTGGCTTCCCCAGCTATACAGGACACTGCCGAAGAGGCTCACTGCTCTCTCTCTCTCTCACCACGTCCAGAGCACAGAATCATGAACAGCATGATTCGAGAGTCAAGAACACTCAATGGGGAAAGGACAACGATTTCTTTAATAAATGGTGCTGGGAAAACTGGATAACCACACACAGAAGAATGTAACTAGACCCCTGTGTTAAACCACTTACAAAAGTGAACACAAAACAGATTATGGACTTAAATGTAAGATCCAAAACTATAAAACTCCTAGAAGAAAACAGAAAATAAAGCTCCTTCAAACTAGCCTATCTGGCTTTCAATTCTGCTCTACCATTTGCTACTTGTGCGACCTTGGATGAGTTACTTACCCTCTCTGTGTCTCCATTTTGTCCTTTGTAAAATAAAAATGATAATACCTATCCCCTAGGGTTGTTGTTGAGTGTATATATATATATATATATATATATATACACACACACACACACACACACACACACACACAATATAAAATATAATAAGTAGTGTTAGCTCAGGTTAGAAATTATTTTGTTTTGCTGAGGAAAATGAGTAGACATAGGTCTGAATTTTATCCAAGCAGCCCCTAGGGCTCCTCACCACTGCGAATCTGTTTCTTTCACAATTATGGCAGGGTAGGATGGCCCTTTCTGAGTTTTTTTTCTTTGAAGGTCTAGCACAGAAATTCCCACCAGCACTATGGAGGGAAGGCAAGAAAGCCAGCGTTTCTTGGAAGGCTGCAGGCCTTAGAACAGCCTGAGCCGAGGGGACCAAGTGCTGGCGGTGACTCAGCTCCTTATTAAAAAGCATTTATTGATCACCCGTGGTGTGCTAAGCACAGAATGGGGCTGCGGAGGGAGATGCAGACAAAATTAGAAATAAGGCCCCCATCCTCAAGGAATACGTGACTACACACACGCACACACACACACCCCTACAAAGCAGTGCATTGTTACATACAAAATGAGGTAGGATAATTCACACTCAGAATCCAAGGAGACAGAGTGGTGCGTTCACTCCATCAGGGAAGCTGTGCTTAGAGGAGGTGGAAGGTGGGCCGGAGGCAGGAGGAATCTGGACAGGCAGAGGGGAAGAAGGACGGTGACGACCTGAAGCAAAGCTCCCAGAAGGGAGACTTTTCAGTCCCTGCACAGGCCTGGAAGTGGCCTGGTTTTTCAGCGTGAAGGGGCACATATAAGGAGTTACAGAGAAAATATTAAAACTGAACAGAAGGGTCATCACTTGGTGATGTGACGTTAAATGCAAAAGTTGGATGTGTCATCTCATGCAACAGGTAGTCTGCGTGGCTTTTTGAGGAGGGTCTGATAACAACTTTAGCAATTTCCTTTGCTTTGGTCCTGCCATGGATATCATAGTTGACTTTTTTACCAGTCCCATCAAAATCCATTAGGTTGCAACCCATATGAGGGCAGGGAGTCTGCCTCTGGCCTATTCTGCACTGTCCAGGACAGGGACTGGGACACTGTGGGAGCCATTCTCTACTACAGTGAACAAGTGAAAACCTCCTATTTAGTAACTGTTAATATAGACGAGTGCGTAGCACACAAGCAGCTCTCCAGAAGCACTGCCATGCTCTCCTCCACCCCCACCCTCACCCCACTGCACCCCCGAAAAGGCAGCGTCAGACAGAGTACGCAGCCCAGCGCGAGTCCTGCCCACCGAGCCGAGCAGCCGAGCCTCCCCACGCAGGCTGTGCGCTTCACGGGCACCCACGCAGACCGCGAACAGAGCCGTGTCGCCGGGACTGCTCTGCACAGCGGCCCTGCACAGGGCAAGCTCGCCATGCCACACCCAACTTGCACGTTCCTTTCACGCTTCAGAATTCTAGAACAACTTCAAAACCCCTTCCTGCTGTCAGAGCAGAAAGCGAACCGAAGCGCGGACGGAGCAGAGAGCAGCCGTAACAGCGCAAACATGAGGACGGATTCCCAACGGCACCGGCCGCTGCAGTGGGTGTTTTTAAGGGTGCTGGAAGAAAAGGGTCCTCCTGAATGTCTGCAGAGAGGGAGAATGGGGAGGTCACCACTTTAAAAGCTTGGACTGTGTACCTGCAGCCAAAGACGCAGAGAAAGCCCGGCGATTGGTATAAAAGATTCAAGGGTGCGAGGTCAACCTGGCGGGGAGCAGCTCGGGCTCTGAGCAGCATGGGACACAAGGGTTCACGGGTGATGCAGACTCAGAAAGACTTCAGGAAACACACTGAAAAGGGTCAGGGCTGTTGCTAAGGAGTTTACCAGTTCCTTCTGGAGGTGAGATCAGCGGAATGTCACTATTTATTATTGGAGTCTCAGACGTGTGTCTGTGATTTCTACATCATATAAAAGAAGATAATTTAGAAGACTGTATGCCATTAAAACCCTATGGAGGTTCCTTATTCACAAGTTGCTTTGATATCCCCTGTCCTTAAGGGTTGAGTTAAAGAAGTTCCGTAACTAAGGATAGGAATATAGCCTAGGTGGTCCCCCGGGTGATAAGCCCAGTTAAGATTCTAGTTGGTGGCAAGGTTGGGCCGAACAAGTAATCTAACAAGGAGGTAAGGGCAAGGTTGGTTTCTGAGTGGAAGTTAAAATAATGCAAACACAAAGAAAGCATCAATTACCATATATCTTACCTTGCTTGCAAATGCCTTACTGACAAATTGTGCACATTTTATTAGAATGACTTCCATTTAATAGAAATTCACCAATGACAAGGTGATATTGGCCATAGCTCAACTGGGTTACCTTACAAAGATCAAAACTGGGAGCTCAACCTCTGTGGCTGCTGAGGAATGTGAACAGATGGACAAGCAGCGGTGGAGCAAGAGTGATGGGGAAGCTAGATCTCCAATGCCACAGAGCTGCTGTGGGTGGCAGGGGGCTCACAGGGGCGCATGGATTGGCCTCGCCGTACCAGTCCCAGGTGGGCTGCTCTGCCTTTGAGTGAACACCCTGAGCCATTTGAAACCCCAGAAGCAACACTGTAAACATCAAGATGATAGACTGTCCCTGCTGTGCCTCTCTTACAGCTATGATTATAGCACGTGTGACAGTTACCGGGGCACACAGTCACCTCCCTGCTGGACTCCACGCTCCTGGAAAGTGCGGCTGTGCCTGGTTCATTTGTGGATCTCCCACAGTGACTAGCCCAGCACCGGGCCCACAGTGGACACTTAGGAGTGTGCTGGGCTGCCTACCTTACATCCATTATCTCATTTAATCAACCAGCAGTCCTCTGTAGGGTGTCCTGGAATGATCTCCATTTCACAATGAGGAAACTGAACCTTAGAAAGATAACGTAACTGTTACTAAGTTACACAACTGACAGGTGACAGCACCAGGATCTACACACACATACAAAAAAAAAACAACCCCCCAAAAAACAACAGCCTCATGTCTTTAACTACCATATAAACCTGCTTTTAAATCAGGGATTGGCAAACCAGGACCCATGGGCCAAATCTAGCCTCTGACCTGTTTTTGTACCACCTATAAGCTAAGAATAGTTTTTACATTTTCATGTAGTTTTTTAAAAAAATCAAAGCAAGAATAATATAGGCTGTCCCCCAAAAATGTATGCACACACTTTGAATAATTATAAAGGTAGTGTTTATTAGACTACATTTCATTTTCAAAATTGAGCTATCAGCTGTTAAAGTGTGTATGCATTTTGGGAGGACACCCTATACTTTACAACAAATGGAAATTACATGAAATTCAAATGTCAGTGTTTAAAAATTAAGCCTTATTGCAGTGCAGCCACACTCGCTCTTTTACATATTGCCTGTGCTGCTTCCATGTGATAACGGCAGAGCTGAGTAGTTATGACAAAGGCAGTATGGCTCGTGAAACCTAAACTATTTCCTAGCTGGACCTTTATGGGAAAAGTTCATTCACCCCATGTCTAGATACACAGCTAAGAAGCAGACACACTTCTCTGTCCAGTTGTGCAGACAGACTGGCACACAAGGTCAGAGAAATCACGGAGTGATGAACATCAGGTCAGCTTGAGAGCCGCCCCACCTGAAGGCCCTGGCTACAACCTGGCCACACCTGGAACCAGTGAGGCGGATGCAAGGCACCTGGCTCAGGCCCATTTGCTGGCAGAGGAGGCATTGCTGATGGCAGCTCTGAAGGTCACTGAGGATGCTCAGTAAACCATTGATTGACTTGGCCCACTTGCAAGTAATAAGGATCTTGCGGATGACTGAGCTCTGCAGATGATATGAAAATCCCATTTAGCCTTGAGTCAGCAACGTCTTCCCCTGCTGCGCTCTCTGTAGAGATGCCAACAAGTTGCAGAATTGACGGATTTGAGTACCACCACCCTGTGCTGGGGATGCTAATTGAGCGGTGACACAGCCAGGAGGCACAGAACAGGAAGGGGGGGCAAGCCAGATGCCTGTATAAGCCTGTATGTGTGGGCTGATAAGGGCCTGGTTAAGCCTTCTCTTACAGCCAGGGAACCCACTGGAAGCAGCCAGAGGTAGCCCTAAAGGCAAGAAACTAGCCCGGCCTGGGGGTGGGGTCAGAAGAGGGGAGGAGATGGCCACTGCTTGCTCCTATGTTTTATGGGCCTCCTGCCAGATGACTGAGGCAAAGGACACCAATGCCCAAGAACAGGCTGGGACAAAGTGGTCACCACGCCCATTCTTGCTAGATACTCCATATGGGTTGTCACTAACTGTAACCTGGTACTCTATAGTCATTGTCTGTATTATGGCTACCCTGAAATGTGCAGCAACAAGGAGAGGTAGTAGTAACCACATCCTTAAAAAACAAAATGATACAATAAATAAAGCATAGGCCTTGGGGATAGAATCCCTAGGCTTGAGTTTTGTCTCTGACATTATTACACCCTGCATGATCCTTATCAGGTCACTTAATTTTTCAGATCCTTGGTAAACTCCTTTGCAAAATGAACTTAAAGAGTTCATTTCTGGGTTTTGTATCCTGTATGACTCAAAATTAGGTACGCCTCAAAAATACAAATAGTGACTTAAAGGAGAGTGACTTATTTTCTCTCACATAAAACAAGTCCTGAATTAGGCAGATCGGAGCTGGTGCAGCAGTTCCATAGTCATATGGACACGGGAACCATGTATCCTCCTCTGATGTGCTTATAGAATACTTAAGGTACCTCGTAGTCACAAAGTGACTGCAGCAGCTCCAGCAATCATGCCTACACTCCAGGCAGCAAGAAGCTGAAAGGGGTAATGGATAAATGGCATACTTCTTATCTGAATCAGCCCGTTAGGGAGATTTCCCAGAAATCCTATCCAACAACTTCAGTTGTCATCTTTATTTGCAAAACTGGCTGGGAGGTGCACATTTTAGCTACACTTATTGCCCCCCCCCCCCCCAATAATACAGGACTTCTGATAATGTGGAAGGAGAGAATGAATGAATGAAGAGGCAATTAGCAGTCTTGGACACAAATGCTTTACCTCAAGGGCCAATGCTGCTGTTCTCAAATTATCTAATGTATATGAAAGGATGTTGTACAGCTGCAGAGGGTCATGTGAAGAAAATCCACATGCTTTGGCTTCCCATACAAGGTCCTTCATGATTGGGCCCCATTGTGCCTGATAAGTCACATCTCTTCCCACTCCCCACTGCCTTGCACTTTGCGCTCAACACAGTAACTGTTGGCGGTTCCTTGCATGGCCTCCGTACCTTGAATCTAGTCTTTTTCACTCTTCTTTGCCCAACCCAGGTATCTTCTTCTGGAAGTCTCCCCAGAACTCCCAGGTTGAGCTAAGTGTCCCATGGACAATTCATCCCATCATTCTCCTTATTACCTTAGAATACTCTCTGCCTTTATGTTTCCCTCGAGACCTGCTCTATGCAATACAAGAGCCACTAGCCACATATGGCAATGGAGTGCTTGACATGTGGCCGGTCCATATTCAGATGTTTCAAAAGCATATACAAAAAATAGAGTAAAATAGCTCATTAATAATTTTATATACTTATTTCATGTCTAAATTATAACATTTTGAAATTATTGGGTTAAACTCTATTATTAGAATTAATTTAGTCTGTTTAATTTGGCTTTAAAAAATGTGTTTACCAGAACACTTAAAACTCCTTATGTCGGAAGAGTTCCGAAGATGGATATTGATGACGGTCGCACAACAATGTGAATGCACTTAATACCGACAAACCGTAAACTTAAAAAATGGTGAAGATGGTGAATTTTGTGATATGTGTATTTTTAAGTTAAAAAAGTGGAAAAACATGATACATTTTTTTAAATTGCCACATGTGGCTTGCGTTGTATTTCTATCGGTGGGCACTGCTCTAGAGTATAAGCTCCTGGAGGGAAGCAACGGCATCCCCTTGATTTCCATGCCTTGAGCCTGCGCAGTGCCTGTTGCTAAGTCTTGGTTGGAAAAAGTCATACATAGGATAAAATCTCTGATCACAAAATGGCAAAAGCAGGTGAGAGGGAATGATGAGAGCAGTAAAGGATGAGGGCCTGGCAGAACCACAACGTACCCAATGTGGGCCCTTGAGAAAGTCTTGGATGGAACAATGTGGCCCCTGTTGTGCAGTGGCCGGTGCACAGCCCCACGGGACCTGGGTCAAATCCTAGGACTGCTATTAACCAATGAATGGCCTTAACAAATAACATTCGCCCTGAGCCTCAGTTTCTTCATCTGTAAACCAAAGATGATTATAGCACTGACCTCCTCATGCTGCCAGGAGGAATAAAGGAGATTCTACTGGCACAGTCCCCGAAGCATAATGAACGATCAATAAATGTTAGCCATTTTTTTTATTAGCCTTTATGGGCCTGTCGAGAAGGAAAAGCAATTTTTAAAAAGTTGCCTGAAGCCAACCCACATTAAGCCATTTTCCCTGCTGATTATTAGAACAATTGTTAATCTGAGATGACAAAAATAATTTGAGCTGGCAGATGGCACAGTGTTATCACCCACTTTGTTGCTTGAAGTGAAAGGATTATGCATAAATACCATCGTGCTCTTTCCTTGTTTGGAAAAGCACCTGACTGTCAGGTCTGCTGAGTGTCCTGTGGCGCTGAAGTGGCCCCAGACGCTGTCACAATGGCGCGGGAATGCAGGCAGGCAGACGGGCCACGCCGGCCGAATCAGAATGGGACAGCAGGTTGTGCTTCCTAACGTGCAATCACCAAGTCCCAGTAAATCAGGACAGCGTCTGCTTCTCATTCCTGCTACATGCCCACTATAGCTCAGCACAGGGCTTTGCTTCATGTTATTCTCACCAAAGGACCCTTGCTAGAAAAGGCCCAGGGTTGTGGCTGCAAGAACACAGGGACACGGTGAGACCCACGTTGGCTTGTGAAACCTTCAGGCCGAAATGACAGATCATTCTCACTCACATTCATCGCCCCAAGCACGTCGTGTGTCCACACCTAACTTCCACGGAGTGGGGAAGTGGAATCGGATCTCACGGCCAGAGGAAAAGCAGAATGAATATCTGCGAGCAGCTCTGAAGGCGGCCAGGCCAAGTAGATGGTCTCACAATGGCAGAGACAGGATGCCACCCCGCGCCCCAAGATCAAATTCTGGGACGCTAAGAAAATCCTCCTCAATTTCACAACCGTAGAGAGCAATGAAATGCAAATTAAAATGGATGTACCACTTTTTTAGAAAACTGAATTAGTACAACATCCAATTTTGTTAAGGTTTCAGTAAAACGATATACTCAAACACCGCTGGAGTCATCAGAAATCAGAACATGTATTTTTAAAAATGATACTAGTTTCAGGCATAGAACATAGTGAATCTACATTTATAAACCTTATGAAGTGATCACCATGATAAGTTGGCACCCATCTGGCACCATTCATAGTTATTACATTTAGAAAATGGTCCCTCCATGAGACTAGGGATTTTTAATAGAGCAAACTCACAGTAGGTGCTCAACAAAAATTTATTGTAGCTCAGACAATGTGGCTCAGTGGTTGAGCGTTGACCTATGAACCAGAAGGTCATGGTTCATCTCCCAGTCAGGGCACATGCCCAGGTTTCAGGCTGGATCCCCAGTCGGGGGGGTGTTGGAGGCAGCTGATCAATGATTCTCATCATTGATGTCTCTATCTCCCTCTCCCTCTCCTTTCCTCTCTCTGAAATCAATAAAAACATATTTAAAAAAACCATTTATTATAAAAATAAATTTTAAAAGATGAATGAAGAAAAGATAAACAGCAATAAATGAATGCTGAATTTAGAACATTAAAATGAAGGGATCATCTCTCTTAAGAACCCTGGCTAGATAACGTTAGTAAGTAACGAGAAATAGTTTTCAGGCCCAGAAAGAACAGTCTCCTAGGATCCATTCTGTGTGGGCAAGAAGATTCTAACAGCCACAGAAAGTCTCATTTCTTTCTTGATGCTGCCACCACATAAGAGTCTCGTCTGCTTTTATTTTCTTCTCCCCCTCAACCGCCTCTCCTTGAGTTTTACCCTTCCTACCCCCAAGACTGGTTCAGGACAGGGTCTGAGTTAGAACACCTGCCTATTAGAAAGAGCAGGTTATTTCCCTTCAACCACAGGGAATACAAGATAATGGTGGTCTTACTCTTACTGTGATCTGCCCTGTTCTCATAATGATCTCTCTAAACTCAGATAACTGAATGAAATTCCATGGAAGCCTAAATCTAGGTTTTCCTATGGAATGCGGACTTTACTTAATATAAATATGTAAGGCTGCTGTGTATGGTTGTACCAGATGTGCACTGCACAATCCTGGGGCTACAGTAGTTATCAAAAGCATCATGACTTATTTATTACAATTCTTTAGCAAATGGCAGTACATAGTCTTGCTTTCTAACAGAATCAGTATATCATGATAGCTTCCTGGCAGGTGAAAGAAAACTGTCTTAAGGAAGGTGGTTGTTGTTGTTTTCTCGTTTGAATGAAGTGTTATGTGGTCATTGGTGGCTCTGAAGTATGCTCCATGGGCACACACATCAGTCCTTGCCTTTTCCTCCACGGTCCACTCTAGAAAGGGGTGGCGCACGCAGATCCTTCCTGGTCAGACAGGTTATGCAAGCAGGTGAAGCAAGTCAAGTGTGCGCATCTTTAGAAAGCAGAGGGAACTGTTAAGAAATTAGTGGAGAGTGCAGACCTAGTCTAAAGGCCTTCAAGCTTAATTTACAAACAATCACTCCATCGGCTACATGTAATTCACCTTCTGGTAAAGTCATCCCTCTTGTCACCAGTTTGCAAACTGTGGTTCTTGGCCAAATAAGTGATGGAAATAGAAGAAAAAAAGGAAGAACAGAATGCAGCTTTTTTGTGGAACCTTAATTTCCCTCATTTCCAGGAGTCGAACCCACAGAAACCTCAAAAGGTTTCTAAGTTAGTGTTCTCAACCGGGGGTGACTTTGCTCCCCCCAAGGAACATTTGGCAACATCCGAAGACATTTGGTTGTCCCAACTGGGGAGGGGTGTGCTGTTGGCATCTAGTGAGTGAAGGCCAGAGAGGCTACGCATCCTACAGCCCCACCACAAAGAATTACCCAGCCAAAAATGTCAATAGTGTCACTGTTGAAAAACTCTGGCTGGAGGAGTTTTGTGAGAATTTAAAAGACAGAAAAGAGAGAAAGGAGACTTTTAGCTTGATGTGAAAAGAATCCTTAAACCATAAGTAGTATCTCTATATAGGTGTTGCCAGTAGAAATGAAAAAGTGTTCAGCACTTTCTGGACCCAACACAGGGAAAGGGGGTGACCAAGATATTAGAAGAGCTGTAGGCATTCCTAGGCAAATACTGTTTCCGTTCCTCATTCTGGGGATGCCTGGAAGCACCACTTTGCCCCCTCCCCTCGCTCCTCACCCACACATCCCTGGGATGGGCAGTGTCCTGCACAGACTGCAGGAACCATTATTGTATCTGTGAGTTGCTGGGAATATGTTTCATTAGCCCATGAGCCACGGGGGATGTTTTGGCATCTTAAATTTTTCCTCAGAGAAACCTCATGCTACTATTCTTGCGGCTGAATATGGGTGTTATACTGTGAAATTTGCAAACTGGCCTGGACATATACCTCCTGCAAGTCACTTTAGTAGAGGAATAGTTTCTGAATTTCATGCTGCTAGAAGCAGATTTTAACTCAATTTTGATGTAAGATTGCCATTGACTACGCATCCCAATAGATCTGGTGGGTCTTTAAATGGGCAAGCCACATGTTGTCTCATCAATAAATTCTTTATGGAGAGTTCCATTCCCTGAGATGGTTTAACATAGCATATTGCCTCTTCCTATATGGTCCGTGACTCCATAAGGAAACACTAAAATATCCTAAGATGACACGAACCAAATTGGTTTGTAGGCATCACTACCTTACCTGAGAACCACAGGAAGTCTTCTCTTATAAAGTGAAGGTGGGAAGATTGGAGGAAGGAGGCTCTTTCCTGGTAACAAGGGCTCAAAAATAGAAAATCAATGAAAGGAAACATACTTCTAGCACCTAGCACAGACCTTAATGGCTGAGGCTTTTGAACACGAAATAAATGTATGTTTTAAGATTTTTAATTGATTTTTAGAGAGGGGAGAAGGGAGAGGGGGAGAGAGAGAAAAACATTGATGTGAGAGTGAAACATCGACCAGCTTCCCCCCACCAGGGACCAAGCCCAAAACTAAGGCATGTGCCCTGACCAGGAATTGAACCAGCAACCCCTTGGTGCACGGGATGACACCCAACCAACTGAGCCACACTGGCCATGGCCCAAATAACATATTCAACTGAATAATAGATGGTATAAAAAATGCTGAATATTTAAAAACTTTCAATTTAATATTTTATCTAGATGCACTTTTCAAAAGTGAGCAGAGATTAAAAAAAAAATCTGCAGGGTATTCCAAATTACCAATATCCTAATGGTGGACATTTTGGTTGCTTTCAGTATTTACTGTTATGAACACTGAGTAAATGTTAATATTTTATTAAATTTCATTTCTCCTATTTATGAGTATGTTTGTAGGTTAAATTACTAGAAATAAGATCAAATGACCGGCCCATTTTAATTGCCCTCTATAGGCTGTTACAATTTACATTCCACAGGGACGTAAGATAATACCTACCTATTTCCCCACAGTATCACCAACACAGTGCGTTAACAATATTTTATGAATAAATAAATTTAAATATTTTAGAAATATTTAAACATTGTATTTTGTGTTAACCTATTATATAATATAAGTTCCTTTGACACTCCCTAGCGAGCTAAAGCATTTGATTGCCCTTTAAAACAGAATAGGGGCCGCCACGGCAGGGTGGCTCACTTGGTTGGAGCATCATCCTATGGACCAAAATGTTATGGGTTCGATTCCCAGTCAAGGCACATAGGCAGGCTAGGGCTTCTATCCCCATCAGGGCACATACGGGAGGCAACATATTGATGTTTCTCTAGGATTTTTAAAACAGAAGTATGGGGGATAAAGTGGAGAAGGCAAGTAATGTTGAACTCTGACTGTCCTTTATTAAATAACCTTGTTCTGCTTTTCCAGACACTATTAGCCAAGTTCAGTAAAATCTGAATTATAAAGATTCTCAGGTTTTACTGTTCAGACACCTCAGCTTCCTGTCATTGCTATTGTATTGCCAGAGGGCATTTCAGTGAGGCTCCAAAACTCTTGATCAATGCACTTCAGATGACCAGCAAGTAGATTAATTTATAGGTAAATGAGATTTGTTTCTTGGAGAAATGTTTGAAGCTCTTGATACCCCCAAATCATGTTTGTATGGACTTTTCCACATATGAATTTTTTCACTTTTATTATGAAGATTTTCAAATGTAAATAAAGTACATAGGTTAATATAAAGATTTCTATCATCAAGATTCAAACCTTAGTAAGATTTTCATCAGTCTTAATGCATTTCTACTGCCAAATCTTTTTTGTTTCCTTGGCTGGACATTCTAAAGCAATTCCCAGACATAATGTCATTCTACCCATAAATATCTCAGTAGTATGCAGATATACTGTGCACATGTTCAGCAGGAAACGGACCAGAGAGTATGGTTACTGTAATAAATGCTGAGAGCAGGGAGGCATGGAGCAGGCGTGATCCAGCTGGGTTTCACTCAAGTATGAGCTTTCCTCATGAAAGACAAAAATTGAAAAACAGCTACTAGAAACTTAGATCTTTGCTGGTTGCTTTCTTCAGTCATTATCTGAAGCAGAGCCTCACATATATTCAATAGAATATCAACTTTCATATTGCAAAGGGACAAAAACAACCATAACAGACAAATCCAGTTAGAGTTGGTAATTCTAAATCTCCTCTCTCAATAATTGATAAAGCAAGTAGACCAAAAATCATTAAAGATCAATCAACTTGACTTGATATATTTAGAGAACAGCCCATAATAACAGAACACATATTCTTTCCAAGTGCACATGGAACATTCACCAAGATATGCTATACTGTGAGCCATAGAACAAACTCCAACAAATCTGAAACCATTGCTTATTATACAAACCACATATGCATTCACATCACAGAAGAGTTCAACAAAAATAGAGAAAGCAATCTGGAAAATATCCAAATGTTTGGAAATTAAACAATATAATTCTAAATAATCCATGAATCAAAAAAACTCACAGGCCAAAAAACAAATAACAACACAAATTATTTTGAATTAGAGGGCAAGGAAAACACAACATACCAATTTCTGGGATGCAGCTAGAACAGCATACAGAAAGAAATGTATAGCAGTAAATGCAAATATTAGGAAAAAAAGAGAGTTAAATTAATGATTTAAGCATCTTCCTTAAAAGTTAAAGAAAAAAGAATAATCAGAGAATCAAAGTAATGAGAAAGAAAAATAAAGATAAGAGCAAGCATCAATAAGGTAGAAAATGGACAAAAGGGAGACAAATGAATGAACCGAAAAGCTGTTTCATTGAAAGGATCAATAAAGTTGATAAGCCTCTAGGTAGATTAATAAAAACCAGATATTATCAATATAAGAAATGAGAGAAAGAACATTATTACAGATCATACTGACATAAAGGAATATCATGAACGACTTAACAGCAACTAATTTGACAACCTAGATGAAATGGATAAATTCCATGAAAGACAAATAATTAAAGCTCATTCAAAAACAGTAGATACATTAAGTAGATTTATATGTATTAAATAAATTGACTTTGTAGTTAAAATCTTCTCACAAAGAAAACTCAAGGTCCATTTGTATTTGGTTAATTTTAACAAACATTTGAAGAAGAAATGATGCCTAATTCTCTACAAAGAATTCACAAAAATATAAGGTTAGGGAACATGCTTTTATTTTATAAAACCAGTATTACCTGGATACCCAAATCAGATGTTAAGAAAACTTCAAAGCAATACCTAAGAAACATAAACAAAAAATTATTTATAAAATTCTAGCAAATCTAATTTAGCACCATATAAAAAGGCTCAGACATCATGATAAAGAACTTTAACTCAGAAATTCAAGGTTGTTTCAACACCCAAAAATCAATCAATTTAATTCATCATGTTAACAGGCTAAAAATAAAAAATGGTGCAATCATTTTAATCGATGCAGATATAGAAACTATTAGCAACTAGGAATATAATGAACTTTCCTGAACCTGATAAAGGATATCAACAACAAAAAACCCTACAATTAATGGTGAAAGCCGAATGCTTTTCCTGAGATCACAAACAAGGTAAGGATGCCCATCTAATTCCTTCTCTGCAGCATTGTACTAGAGGGCCTAGCTGGTGCAATAAGCAAGAAACAAACAAACAAACAAACATAGAGGTAGGAAAGGAAAAAGTAAAACGGTCTCTAATCACAGATAATATAATCATTTATATAGAAAATCCTAGGGATCTATAAAAGAAACCTGTAAGAGCTAAGTGACTTAGCAAGATTGCAGAATACAAGGTTAACATACCAAAAAAAAAAAAAAATCAACTTCATATCAAAGTAATAGATAATAAATATATACTAAATTTGGGCTGTTTGATGAGGAACAGGATATTTGCATGATACCAAAGTGCCTTCACCCATACGCCTTACTATTTATATCTGACAGGGAAAGCATAGTAACTATACAGTGGAGAAAGCAGAAAATGCCTCACCCAGTGATCAAAACTCATCCTGCCAACAAGGGGTAGTATTCCTGATGGGACATCCTGAGAAGGACACAATATCAGGTATGTAGTTTTCTGACTGGATGCATAATCTGAATCTTTTCATGAGGAAACAGAAAAACTCTATTTGGGGAATATTCTATAAAACAACTGATCCCTGTTTTCCAAATATCTCAATGTCACTGAAAGGGGTCTAAAAGGGACATGACAACTAAACACAATACAGGATCCTAGACCAGATGTAGTACTAGAGAGAGAAAATGCTATAAAGGACATTATTGGGACAACTCATGAAATTGGACTATGAACTGTAGATTAAATATATTGTATAGATGTTAAATTCTTGAACTTGGTAACTCTGCTGTGGTTACAAAAGAGAATATTCTAGTTCTGTGAAGTACTAAGGAGTAAAGGAGTATGACATATGCAAATTAGTCTCAAATGGTTTCAGAAATAAAATGATAGTATGTGTTTACAGATGTACACATATACAAATCGATAGATCAAATGTGACAATATTATAAATTAATTAATCTGTTTCAAGGGTAGCCAGAAATTCTCGGTTATATTTATGAAACTTCTAAATTGGAAATATTTTTCAAAATAAAAAAGAACAAAGAAAGTTTCCCTTGATTCATAAACTCCCAGATTGAGGTCCACCAGGATCTTTTTCTCTGTGACTGAAAAGCTGATAAAAGTTGGCTTCCCCATGGTTGTGTTACCATCACAATTAAATATATGAGTTTTCTAGATTAAACATCAACCGGTGACAAGTGAAGGGGCAGTTTGGAAGCTGCTGAAGGAACGGGAGCCTTACTTTTTCTTTTTGTCCCCTGGGCAGCTTCCTTTGAACCTATGAGCCTTAGTGTCTTCGCTTTAAAATGGGAATAAACAGTAATAATATACCAACCTCACAGGGTTGCTGTCAGAATTAAGAGAGAAGGTATAAATACACACCTTTAATAAGTCCATAAAAAATGAAACAGCGCTCAGACGGTGCCGGGCCTCTGCTTAAGCCTCGCATGCTGCCCAGCTCCCTCCGAATAAAACCAGGGCGCTCAGCGTGCTCTCCGGGGCCTCCCCTGGGCTGCCTCCTGCTCTCTGACCTCATCGTTCCCCTTCCCCGGCATCTGGGCCTCTGCTCCTAGTGCCATTCTGCAAACACGTCCCGCTTGGGGCCTTGGTGGTTCTGCTCGCTGCCTGGGCCCCCTCGGCCCTGGCACACGCACGGCTCTGCTCCTCCCCTCCTCCCCTAGGGCTCTGTGTGCCGGCACCGATCGCTGAGGCTTCCCTCAGACACACCTACGGGCACTACACACACTGAGTCCCCAGCCATCCTCTGCCTCTTCTCCCTGGTTTACTTTCACTGTGCATGTTCATTTATTAACTGTCTGTGTCCCCTTAAAATGTGAGCTACACATTTGTAAGTCCATTTAATTAAAACTTTTTTCTTCTGTTGACATCTGTTATTATTAAATATCCCCACTGCTTCTAAAATACAATGAATTTTAATGTGCTGGATTTCACAGTGGTCTCTGAGATTACTGGAGATTATTCGTTTCGACGTGTGACCAAATCAGGCTTGGAGAGCACAGAGTCACAATTCTGAAGAAGGAAAGGAGAAAGGAAAGGAAGATTTCTCAGAGGTATGTTTGGATATTTGATCATTCCTTTCCTAGAGATGCCCAATTATCACTACCGGTCAACTTCCCAATAAAGCTGGATTTTCTTTCCTACCCAAGTTACAGATAATTGGCAGCTGTTCACTTCTAAATATAAAATAGCAGCCTCACATTTCAAATGCCACATCCTCTTACTCCAGAAAAGCAAAGCACATCTCAAAAACGTAGCGATCGTGTCTGATGGGCAGTGACACCACCAGACAACTTTTCTGTCAATACCCAGGCTGACAAAGGGCAATCACGATCCCACTGCCACCTGGGATCTGGGCCATCTGGGACCCCCTGAGTCACAGCCAGCTTGCTCCTTCCTTGCCACACTACCCGCCCACAGCTGTGGACCCCAGTCCTTCGCATCACAACCTGCCTTGACAGATCCAGAATGAGAGATCCGCTGTTTGGCTTGTTCAGTTTCTAGGGCCAGGAAAATCAGACAGGCAACCAACTCCCCAGGGACCTTTACTGCTTTTGAAAACTATTATTAAATTAGGCTAAGGAGGACCATTAATTTGCAAGCATCTGTACTTGCAATCCATTTGGTGCTGAGATTCACTCTTAGCAGAAATCAAGAAGCACAAGAACTCCAGAATAGGAAGATGGCATAAGGCACCCTTGGGAAAATTCTCAAGTAGAGTCTGAAATTCTTGGCATCAATTACTTTTCCTTCTTACAGAACACATGAGACTGATCAGTTATAGACAGTGTTGTAAAGCGAGGTGTTCCAAGGTCTTTGTGCTCATTCCTGAAATACAGGTTACACACTGAACCAATAAAGAATTCATGATATCAGAATTAGTCCCACCTACGAGCTCCCTTAGAAATTTTCCTTCTTGCTTTTTTGATTGGTATAAACAAATTAAGTAGAACCTTAATCATTTGTATTCTATATTAGGCAAAAGCAAATTGAGTCCGAATTTCATTACTGAGCCCAAAATCTCTGTATCAAAGAATGTAATGAAAAGGGTCAATTCACTCTCTCTCCTTGTCAGATAAGGCATCAGATATTACTTACAGGGGCCTTTGTGCAGGATCAATAGACTCCTGTGGTTGGCCCCCAACACTGAGTGAGCCATGTGGGTTCTGGGCTTCATGACTATCCAGGCTATTTAAGATTCTCCTAAGTAGAGGGCAGAAAGCAGTGCAGGTAGTGCATGCAAACTTTTTAGCCTCTGGATGTGATAGGGAGTGAAATGTATCCCCCTATCTTTGGACTTTGTCTACTGGAATCTCAAAATTTCTATTTCACTGCAATTTGAAGACTGAAAGAAAAGTTTTTGTCCAGAAAGTGAAGGCAGTCCAATTTGAGAGCCCCTGAAAAAATAAAATTCCCAGGTCTGTTTTGACTCTAGGTACCAACTCTGAACAGTATCCTATGCTTGAAACATGGACATTGTGGAAATATGCATTTTATGCAGAGTTAATTAGCAAGACTTCCTTGAGCATTAAGTGTTCTAACTGTGAACACATTAGAAAAAAGGTTTTCCATTCAGTCTTCATCCTGCACAATTTCTCCCTATTCTTTCACTGGCTATTTCTTTCTTAAAACTAAATATTCTCACCAGGGACCATCTGTGGTAGTATGGGAAGAGTCTGTTAGCTGTGGACTTGAATCCTAGGTCAGTTAATATCAGTCATATTACCCTGAGAAAGTGACTAATTTTTTTGGAATCTCAGTTTCCTAATCAGTAAGATGATCCAATTAAATTCTTCCTCAAGTGGTTGGTGTGTTAAATGAGATAATAAGTTAAAATGATTATAATAAGAAAAAAGATATTTTGCTCTTAGTTATGTTCAATTACATAGTCCTCCCCCCAAATTTCCCATTTTTTAAAGAAATTAGTGAAATAGAAAATAGATAAACAATAGAGAAAACAGTGCAACCAAAAGGTGATTTGTTAAAAGAACTGATAAAGAACTGATACATCTCTAATTAGGCTGATCAGGAAAAAAAGAGAAGACATTAAAAACCAATATTAGAGAAGAAATAGGAGATATTATTACAGATATTATAAAATTAAAAGCATAATATGAAAATTATAAATAAATTTGCCAGTAAACCTGACATCTTAGATGAAATGGAAAAATTCCATGAAAGAATAAAAAATATAAGATTGACACAGGAGGAAACTGAAGATTCCTGTATCGATTTTATTCCCATTGATAAAACTTCAAGCCTTAATGATTCATGGGTGAATTCTATCAAACATTTAGGGGACAAATAGTACCAATTCAACACAAACTATTTTATAGTAAGCAATTCACAAAATTCATAGAATATGGTAATCTCAATAGATCCATAAAAAGATTTAACAAAATCTAATGCCCAATTATGATAGAAATATCCAGCAACCTAAGGAAAGAAAGGAACTTCCCCAATCTGATCAAGGGCATCTGCAAAAATATACAACATTACACTTAATGGTGACTTTCTGGAACCCTATAATTAGGACAGTGTCAAGGACAACTGCTCTCTCAGGTCTATTCAATATTGTATTGGAGGTGATAAGAATTTCAAAAAGTCAAGAAAAAACATAAAAAGGCATAAAGATAAGAATTAAAGCTGTCTCTATTTGCAGATGACAAGATTTTTTAATAAAGAAAGTGCTAACGAATATAAACTATAACTACTAGGACTAGTGAGTGAATTAAAAAAATAGTATCCAAGATTAATATTAAACATTAATTTATTTATTATATACTCACAGCAGACAATTGTGTGTTTTCAAGTTTTTATTTCTAATAGGTTCAAAAACAAAACATTTGGGGATAAATTTGTCAAAAGTTGTATATGACTTCCACATTGAAAACTATAAAACATTTCTGGGGAAAATTAAAGACCTAAATAATGGAGAGAAATACCCAATTCCTGAACTGGAAGCCATGGCATGTTGGTAAACATTTAACAACTGATTCTCCCCACAAAACAAAAGAGCTCCCTGTTTATGGAGTTTGCCAATTTCTGTGGTATAAATTTTCTCACCCCCCGCTAATTTCAAGCTGTCAAATTCCTGAAATTTTAATACTGGTCTCTTGTGATTTAGTATGAGCTGTCTTCAGCTCACCAATGAATGAAAGTCTTAATACTGTTAAAATGACACTTCCCACCAAATTGATCAATCTCAAGCACAATTAGATCAAGCACTTTTGTAGAAATTGGCAACTTAATTATAAAAGGTATATGGAAATGCTAAGTATCAAAAATATCCAGGACAGCCCAGGCAGGCGTGGCTCAGCGGTTGAGAGTCGACCCAGAATCCAGGCGATCGGGGTTCAATTCCCAGTCAGGGCACATGCCCGGGTTGTGGGCTCAGTCCCCAGTCGGGGGCATGCAGGAGGCAGTGGATCAATGCCTCTCTCATTATTAATGTTTCTATCTCTCTATCCCTCTCCTTTCCTCTCTATGAAATCAATAAAGATATATTTAAATATATATGTATATCCAGAACAATCTTGACAAAGAACAACAAAGTTGGAAGATTCAAACTACCAGACTTCAAGTATTACTTTAAAGGTAATTCAGACAACATGATAGATACTGGCATAGGATAATCAACGAACAGAACAGAGCGCTCCAAAATAGAACAAGTCTACAGACAGTTATTTGACTTGCAAAAGTCTGTTCAATAAACACTGCTAGAATAACTGTTTATCCATACGGTCTAAAAATAATCTTTGGCTCCTCATACCATATAAAAATAAGATGGATTATATACCAAAAATATAAAGCTATAAGGAAATATAGGAAAACTCATTCACTACTTGAGGGTAGGTAAAGAGTTCTTAGGACACACAATGCAATAAACAAGAAAGAAAAAATGATAAACTGGACTTCATCAAATCTTAAAACTGCTTAACAGAAGATATCATTATGAAAATAAAGAAGGAAGCTATAAACTAGGTGATAACACCCATAATTATTTATCTGACACACGCCTGGTATCATATATAAAGAATAACAACTCCATAGATAAACAACCAATTAGTAACAGGCAAGCAATTTTAATTCATAAGCACATGAAAAAGTGCTTAACATCATTAGTCATCAACAAAATGTAAATTAAAACCACGATGAGATACAATGCAACCAACAGAATGGAAATTGAAAAGACTGAATGTTGGCAAAGATGTGGTACAACCAGAACTCTTGTCCATTACTGATGGACGTGCAAAATGTTACAATCACCTTGGAAAGAAATTTGGCTATTTCTTATAAAACTAAGCATTCACTTTCTCTATGACCCAACAATTTTACTCCTAGGTACTGATCCAAGAAAAAGAAAAAGAAAAAAAATCACATACAAATAAGATGGGTATGAGAATATTTATTGCTCATGGCCCAAAAGTGGAAAGAGTTTCAATGTCTACCAAAATGAGAATGGATTAACAAACTGTGACCACTACTTAGCAATAAAAAGGAACAAACGACTAATACCTGTAACAACATGGATTAAATAAAGTATATACTGAATTAGTTCATTTATAGAAAGTTCTAGAAAAGACAAAGCTAATCCATAGAGGGGGAAATAAAAATAAAAACAGTGCTTCTTTCTGGAAGGATGGGAGGAAGGAATAACTGGGAAAGAGCATAAGTAACTTTCAGGAACGCTGGCAACCATGAAGATTTGTATATTTTAATGCACGTAAATTTAACCACAAAAGAAAAACTAAGAAGCATAAACAAATTTGGAATTCTAGTAACTGATATGCAGGTTGAGGTATAAGGGGCTGAAATGTGCTGGTTATTATAATTTACTCTGAAAAGCATCATAAAAATAATGGACGGATGGGTGAAGAGAGGGATGCAAAGATAAACAGGTATGTGATAAAACAATGTCCTCACTCTGGCTGGCTCCAAGTCAGTTCAGAAACAGCATACCAGGGTAACTTCTTTATCCCAAGGAGTTACCATAATGAAACAAATTTGGACATTCTAACTACCCAGAGGAGAACCTGTACCATGGCTAATATTTTGCATCATCTCTGGATTAACACCATAAGATGGAACAATTTATATATAAGTTGAAGAAATGATGATCGACCATCAAAGGTAGACCCAGGCATTGTCAGCCCTAATTATCTTTTCCAGGCTGGAAATCTTCCAGAGCACCTTTTATTTTATTTTTTTATTTTTTATTTTTATTTTAAAAATATATCTCCACTGATTTCAGAGAGAAGAAGGGAGAGGGAGAGAGAGAGGTAGAAACATCAATGATGAGAGAGAGAGTCACTGATCAGCTGCCTCCTGTACACCCCCTGACTGGGGATGGAGCCCACAACCCAGGCATGTGCCCTGACCAGAATAGAACCCCGATCGCCTGGATCCTAGGTCGACCCTCAACCGCTGAGCCACGCTCGGCTGGGCCAGAGCACATTTTAGTCTTTTCTTAAAATAGTTCTAGTTACACCTTAATTTACACCTCCCTATTGCTTGACATTTGTTGTCCAGAATCTAAAAATGTTCTACAAAGGATTCAAAGACAAAAAACAGGATGAAATCATTCTGATTGACACTGAAACTGAAAATCACATTTCTGCAAAAAATATCCTCTTCAAGGAAAATCAGTGATAGTGGGAAGGTCGGACGGAAGAGGCCACAATCCTTGGCGGCCTCTCCTGCAGCTCTGGATGGAGGACCCAAAGCGGGGCTAAGAATAAAACCGTTCTCATGGTCTAGCAAAAGGCTGATTGTGCTCTAGCCTTGGTATCAAGTAAGCACCAGGGCACATTTTAAATCATTATTTTAATCTATGACAACTCACATCGGGAAACATGCTGCCAAAAGCCAACCAATCAGTAATAGGGAAAAGTCACCCAATCGGGAGATTCATCTTCAGGAAAGACAGGGGGTCATGACAAGCACAAAACTTACCAGCATGAGACTCGAACTTCAGCAGAGCGCTGCTGTACCCCAGGGTGATCAAGACGGACTCCTTCCCCACCCGGCAACACTCGGTGTCTCTGTTGAGTAGGCATTTAAAGACACAGACGCCAT
This sequence comes from Miniopterus natalensis, assembly GCF_054644295.1. Lineage (NCBI taxonomy): Eukaryota > Metazoa > Chordata > Mammalia > Chiroptera > Miniopteridae > Miniopterus > Miniopterus natalensis. Next base: position 31,490,309 of record NC_142092.1, on the reverse strand, counting down.
CAGCTAAGGGGGAAAAGAGAAAAGGGATTAGGAAAATCCATTTTGAGCACTGCCAAAAGGTTTATCAGTGCCATTCCTACATTTCTCTCCTGTTCTCAAGGCTCCCCATTTCTTTTTTTCTTAACACAATTTCTCTTGGGATATACGGGAATATGAGAATCAGAGATAAAAAAGATGGCTCTAACTATGGCCGATATAAATTCTTTGCAGGTGGGTGAACACAGCTTAAAACTGACTCTTACTGGCTCTTGCCTTTATGTTCAGGGCTCCATTACCCACACTCCTGCATTCCCCAAATCATTTTGTATCTCTTGATGCTATCCCAGGAAAGTCCAGGTAATGTCACTGTGGGTGATTTTTGAGCACCTACTGTAAGTGCCAAAGATATCACAAAAATTTCTATTGTTAAATATTCTCACTGCCAATGTTTGTAGGTGAAAACAAGGCAGAGTTTAGGTCCAAATATGCACAGCTAATAAGTAGCAGAGCTGGGATGCAAACCCAGGGTTGAATTTGACTCCAAAGCCCATGTTGTTCTTACCACATTGCCTGAGGCAAGTGTGATAAAAAGGGAGTTTAGTTTCTGAAAGAATGGCCTATGTAAGTGGCTAGGGTCTCATGAGATTCATCCATAGATAATTGGTTACTAAGTCACTAATGCCATTAGCACTGGGGCAGTGGTAGTGTGGTGGGAAAAGCAATGACCTTGGGTTTTGCTTTCATCTTTGATATTTACTAACTAAAGAGCTTTAATCACCTAATCACATGAAGTCACATTTTTTCATTATGTAAAATGAAAATATTGATGCTTATTTCATAGGCTTTTTGTTAAGACTGAATAATAAAGTTTAAATAATTTCTAAAATCCTATTAAAACAATAAGAGAATGTTACTATTTCTCTCATTATAAAGTAGATCTTAGCTTTTGTCTTTAATGTCTTCCATTCTCCTTTACAAAACCAATTATGGTATGTGTATTAAATTATAATTAAAAACATAATCGTATCTAAAATTCCAGTGTTACATATAAGCATATGCACATTCATGCAAACACATTCAAAACACACACAGAGAGTTAAGATGATGAAATGTTTTCAAATATTTTTAACCATTACTTCAAATGAATGAGTACCTCCTGATGGAGGCATTCACAGGTATTTTTCACGAAACGTCTTGGCTGGTTAAATAGTGCAGATGTTTTGAAAACATTTTCCTGGCATAAAACATGATTATAGGTTGTTATTACAGCCCAGTCAGTGTCTCCAAGGTATCAATGTCTCTTTGCAGGGAGGCAGCCCTGACTACAGATGCAGAAGAAGGGAGTTTAGGGCTCTTTGAAAAAATATGTTTTCTTAAAATCACAAGAATTTTTTTTTCAAGAAATCAGCATTTACCAATTGTTTTTCTTACAGTTCCGAAGTATAATAAGATAGAATGAAGAAGGAAGGAGGACCCTGGTCTTCCTCGGTTCCTTGTACATACGTGACTATTACAGCCTGTGAGCTCTGTGAGCAAGGGCAATTTTATTATGTTTTGGATTGTCTTTTTTCCTCTGACTCAAAACCTAGCACAGTATCTAATACTTAATATGTTTTGAATTAGTAAAAGCATTTCCCTATGAATTGACTGCATCCCACCCCAGAAGAGATAAAAGTTTCAAAATTTATATGACTCAGTCCTGCTTAACCAGATAGACTGAGGTTTCTTCTTTTGCTGTTGTTTGTTTGTGATTTAATTACGGTATAAATTGAGTTGCCATTTTTTCCTACTTTCATAAATTGCAAAATGCCTACCCCTACTTCCTCTTTTCTTTATCTCCTCCCTATCTTCTGTTTAAATATGGTGGGGAAGGCCTCTTTAAGTATGTCATAATATCCAGAAAGTACTGGTAACTACTTCAAATTTTAAAATGTACCTATGGCAAAAAAAATTTTAATATTTTAAACAAAAGTATTAAAAGCAATGAAAAACTACAAATGAATACATTTTCAACATACATAACAATGACTTAATATCCCCAATAAACACTTAGCTCTAAAAGACATGAAGAAACAAGCATATCTATTTAAAAGTTAGTAAGAGGGACGTAGGCAATTGGCAACTGGAAAATACCAATAGCAAATTTTTAAAAATATACGTTGACAGTATCAAATATTGAAAAGGCTGTGAGAAAACAATGAGTGTCATAACTGGGAATGTAAATTTCTATATTCCTAAAATGTCTTCTGCCCATATGGTTTAAAATTTAAAATCTATGTACTCTTTGCTAGACAGTCTACTCATAACAATTTCTTCCAGGATGTACTTTATCAAGTGTGAATGGATGTATACTCAAGGATGTGCATTTTAGAGGTGTTTGCTATAGCTAGAAAATGTAAAGCTAAGAGTCCATCACTTACACGGTTGGTTAAACATGATACCTCTGTGTTCAGGTTGCAGAACAGCATGTATAATATTATTGTAGCAATTTAATATTGTGTTTATCTTTGTAGAAAGCTGTTTAAAAAGATATACACCAAATGTCATCAGTGGGTCCCTCTAGATGGAGAGATTCGGGGGCATTTTTATTTTTCCCTTTATAAAATTTTGCCTTGTTTGAATTTTCTATGCGACTACTTATATTTGGAATCGGAAAAGACAAGAAAGCTATTCATATGGTAAAAAAGCAATGTAACAAAAGACACCCTACCATCACTAACATAGTTTACCACATTCTCATTCTTGGTGGGTATTACTATTCTTTACATTTTTTCATTTACTAGATATTAATTGGTACTTCAATGATACTTACTTAGAAATTACTGTACCCAATATAATCCAATATAATCATTATTTTCATTCTCAATTTTTAAATCACTCATGGAAATGAATGTTTTCTTATGTTGTTTGCTAATGTAGAAACTTGTGTTGATTTCCTTTCCTGTCCTTTGACCATGTTAGCACATAAAACAAACATTCCAAGTGAGTCCTGTTAACGAAATGTAAGCAAGAAGTGTAGCTATTTAAGAAGAGAATGTCATATTAATCTAGAAATGTGTCTTTTTAAATTTAAAGAGTTTATATTAGAAAAATGAAGGAATACAATAAATTGTTGAGGAACACACATAAATCCAGGACCAGGAAATACTACTACACTGGGCAAAAGGGGTGGTGGGACACCGTTTTCAATGCACACTGTACTAAGGTACAGGGCACCTATCTTTCTATCAAGTTATTGCTACTAGTAATAATAACTACACACTCTGACTCCTTGCAAACACCTCAGTTCATCTGTCATTGGCACAGAAGGCTGGCTGCTTCTGTGTATTTACTATCATTGTCCTTTGGTTTTGTTTTTTTAATCCTTACCTGAAGACATGTTTGTTGTTGTTTTCTTTGTGTGCTTTTTAAAATTGATTTGAGAGAGAGAGAGGGAGAGAGAAAGAAACATCAGTGTGAGAGAGAGACATCGGTGGGTTGTCTCCCACACGTGCCCCGACCTGGGATCAAACCCGCCACCTTTCAATGCACGAAACGATGTTCCAACTAACTGAGCCACACTGGACAGGGCTACTGTCATTGTGCTTTTGGACTCAGCTCTCATCAGTGACACTCTTTGCTACTCCTTCAAAGGGCAAGGCCAGATTGCTGGTGGCAGCAAAGTAACAAGCACAGTAAGTTCCTGTGCACAAAACTGAGTCCGCTTTAGAAAGCCTAGAGCCACGTCATTCCCTTGAGGAAACTACCTGTTCTCCCAGAAAAAGAAAATCACAATGATGGCAGATCCAGGGGCCTTACTGTATTCTCCTCCTCAGCCTATCTGAAAAAACTTCCAAAGGCACACAAAGAAATCCAGGATCTACCCATTTTACAAGTGCAGACAGGTGAATATGGAAAATGCCACAGGGTCAGGGAAAGAGAATCGTCCTTGCGTTTATTAACCCCAATTCCTTACTTCTCCATCTATATATACCCCTCTTCTTTGAGCCTATGCAAATGAATAAATTCAGTCTCCACAGGAAAACGACAGCACAAATTGACCAAGAATATTACATATCAGGAATGGTCTAGAACAGAGGTTCTAAAATATATTTTTATATATAAATTCCTGGAGAGAAGAGTACTCATTACCTAATAATACAGCACTTATGCCAAGTCTCTGCTGAGTGACCCTTTCAATAGTTTCATACCTAGAAACAGGAAGTTAGTGTACCTAAGAAATGTATTTCCTAGAAACAGGTAAGTAAAAAATGATGGTACAGCCCGGCCGGGCATGGCTCGGCCGTTAAGCGTAAACCTAGGATCCAGGAGATCACGGTTCGATTCCTGGTCAGGGCCCATGCCCGGGTTGTGGGCTCGATCCCCAGTCGGGGGCGTGCAGGAGGCAGCCGATCAATGACTCTCTCATCACTGATGTTTCTATCTCTCTCTCTCCCTCTCCTTTCCTCTCTCTGAAATCAATAAAGATATATAAAAAAAAAAATGATGGTACAGATAGCAGCACATACATAGATGGAGTAAAGCATATAGACAATTGTGCAGTTATTATTTTAAACAAATTTAACCACAGAACATGAGTGGGGGGAAAAAGAATAGGATTATGGAACTCCAAGATATCTAAATATTAAAATTAGGCATCAGTACTGATCATATTAAGAACACAATCTCCTAGGAGATATGAAAAAATAGTAATAAATGATATAATCATAGCTTCTTCCCCTCCTCCACCTGGTACGGAGAATTTTGTATTTGAAAGATTAGATTCTGGGCCTCTGCTTGCTAAAGGAATAGTAGTGAAGAAAACCAAAAACGGATTCATTGGTTCAGGTTGAAAGGGGCCAAATGTTAACAGCAGAAGAGAAATGAAGAGAATGGGAAGGTAAGCAGAAAAAGGGAAAAAAGGGTTTGGAGGTGGTTTCAGAATTGGGGTAGCTGCCATATGTGAGAGGGAGACACGGAGATGGAAAAGGGACTTCCACGACATTAGTCTCGGAATAACATACTTGTCTGGTTGTTTTGGTTTGGTTTTGTCTTGTTTTGCAAATGTTATCCCCCTTCCTCTACATTTTGATTTACAATTTTACTAAGTCTACACTGCCAATCATACAGCCATTGCCTAGTAACACTGTCCCCCCTTTGGGCCCTCGTTTAATAACAATTTCGTGCTCACCAACAGTCCTATGTACATGTCTCTAGTCATTTCGGTTGTCCAAAGTCGTCCTTTGGTAGAATCTCAGAAAGGACTCATGGAAACAAATTCTTTAGAAGATTCCTTAGGAAGGGTCATGGCAACAATATTCCCCAAATTTTTGCATATGAATAGCTGTCTTTGTCTTTTTATTTTTGAAGGTCAGTTTTTCTGGATATAAAATCCTTGGCTCACATTTTCTCTCTTTCAGGATCTGATGTTACTCATTCTCTTCTCCCATATAGCATCAAAAAGTCTAATGATAATCCAAGTTTCTCTCTTACAACTATATACTCACATTGTCTAGGTATCTAAAAGATTTGTTTCCCTTTCTTTAAAGACCTGTAATTTTTACCAGAACGTGTCTTATGCTAGTCATTCTAGGTCAGTATTTTCAGGTGTAAAGTACATTTTTTCAATATGTTTTCAATTTATTTTGGCAAAAAATTCACAATGATGATTTTAACATTTTTGTTTGAGTTCACTCTGATGTCTGCGTCAGACACTCTTACATGTATGTTGGAATTTCTTTGCTTATCTTCAACAGTTGTAACTTCTGTTTTATGTTTCCTTATCTTTATTGTTGAGAATATTACAGATGTCCCCTTTTTATCCCCACTGATCCCCTCCACCCCACATCCACCCCACCCCCAGGCTTTCCCCATACCAATGTCTGTGTCCATGGGTTATGCTTATAAACATGTAAGTTCTTTGATTAATCTGTAACTTTCTTTTGAATCCTCTTTATCTCTTTTTACAATTCCTTTTATATTTAAAATTTTTTCTATTTTTCTCCTTTATTTGATATATTTTCTTATTCCTTCTAATTTAGCTTTCATTTCTAAAATTATTTTATGTTTAACTATTTATTTCTAATTATCTCTTGAATTCTGTCACTTCATTACTGAGTTCTCCTGATTCTGATTTATGTAATTCTTTAATGTCCTGTATAATTTTCTTAACGTCTCTTAATTTGTTTTGCAAATTAATCTTACAGAAATATTTTTGGAGCATGTCTTTCTAGCATGCTTGCATTGTTGGTAGGAATGTTACCCCTTACTGCCATTTTTTCTTACAGTAACTGTTGGAATTTGACCTCAATACTTTCCTGTTGATCACCTTTATGTGAATATCGTTTCTTGAACTTTCAGAAGGATAGTAAATTAAACATATGGTTTTCTAAGAAACTACCAAATTATGATCCATTTAACATTCCCATCAGCAATAAACGAGTCGTTTTTCCTACATCCTCAACAACATTTGGGTTGTCATCATTTTCTCTAGATATTCTTATAGTTGTGTAGCGATCTCTCATTGTGGGTTTAATTTGCACTTTCCTGATGGCTAATGACGCTGAACATCTTCTCATGTGCTTACTTACCATCTGTATACCCTCCTCAGTGAATGTCTGTTTATGTGCTTTACTCATTTCCAAATTGGATTGTTTCTGTTTATTACTACTGAGTTTTTAAAGTTCTTCATATATTCTAGATACTGGTCCTTTGTTGGACATGTGGTTTGCAAATATTTTCTCCCATTCTATAGTTTGTCTTTTCTTTCTCTTAACAGAATTTCATAGAGCAAAAGTTTTAAATTTTGATGACATCCGATTTATCAATTTCTCTTTTTATGAGTCATCTTTTGTTGTCGAGTCTAAGAACTCTTCACCTGAGTCCCTTGACATTGCTCATTCTATGGTTTCATGACATCTTAACCGGACAACTGTGACAGTCTCTCCACTGCTATCTGCTCCTGCAATTGAAAATTAGTTCACACTCCTCCCAGCTGCCAGGTTACATTAATGAAGAGCGTGTGCAGCCATTGCAATGCTCTGCTCAGACCTTCAAAGGTCCCCCTGCTGAATATGAAAGTACAGACCCTCCTGCCGGAAACTGCAAATCCCTCCAGTGAATTCCTGCTTCCACCCAACTAACCTCTAGCTCTCTAAACAAACCTATGCCACACTCCAGCCAAACCACCTATCAGCTGCTCTCCAAAAAGGGCTTATAACTATGGTGTCAGAAGAAATGTGAAATAAAAGACCAGGACTTCTGAAGTATTAAATCTCCCCTTCTGGCACCAAAAATATTACTTAATTTATTAATGTTCATTCAAATGGCACCTTTCCTGATTGCCCCACAACTGGCATATGCTATCTCCCTCACTTCACTAACCCAACAGCGCTCTGCACCTCTTACAGTAATTAGCTTACTTTCTCATTTATACTCCATTTTTAGCCATTTGGCAAGATATCGGACTGTCCAGGGCCAGTGAGTACTCCTCCTTATCTCTGATTCCCCCGGAGGACCTGGTGCGCAGCAGGGACCACGCATGGTCAGTTTGACTGGAACCACCATCAGCATCACCCCAGTTCAGACACATGTGGCCTATGTGCCATATCCACTGTTAAAAACGAAGAAAGCCTCTGAGTCAGTTTAAAAATTCTTTTAACAATTCCCTCTTTTCTTCCACACCCTTCTCCCCACACATGATCACAGTAGAAAGAACAAATAAACACTGAAACCAACTCCATAATGAAATTTTAAACACCTCTGTGACCAATATTCTCAAATCAGAAGGAAGTAACATTTCATTCTGCCTTTAATGAAAGAGTATGTCACTTCCCTAGCAGCTTCTCTAGGAACCTACTGTTCCCTTAAATTTATTTGCAATGCTTGTCTGAGTAATCCTTCAGCTTGCCCAGGAATTTCTCAAAGCAGGAAGGTGACTTGTCGTTACATCTTGTCCTTTATAAAATCTCAACTCTTTCCTATCAAATTCATGTCTACTGTTTCCAGCCCAGCACTCAGCACACAGTTTATGATTGATGATGCTTATTGAATTAAACAACTGAATCAATACAGTCATAAAATCTTGGTCACTTCCTAAATCACATAAAACAAAGAAAATGAAAGCTCAGAGCATTACAAATGTCAACGTGACAGTCAAACACTTGGTAGTTTTCGCTGACTTTTTTTTCTTTCAACTCTGACAAGTGGTTTAGATCGTTTGGTTTATAAAATATTTTTCCAATTATGATTTGAGGTCAAGAAAACGTTCACTTCCTCATTTCTCCATAAGAATGTAAAATTCTTCCTACTTTCCCTGAATAAGCTGCTTCTCTCGGATTTAAATTTAATTTCATCGTGAATGTCTCTTTAGGGAAGCTAACTATTGTGGCGTCTACGTTCTTTCTGGGTAGAGTCTTCTCAGATCATCAGCTTTCTCCTTGTGGTTTCTAGAGTTTATAAACTATCCTCTTGAATTCACTCAGTCGGGGATAATTGCTCCGATGTGGTTTCACCAGCTATAACAACAAAGAAAAGTGGGAGCTTCCAATGAAAAAGTATAAAATAATTGACTTGGCTGTCAAGAGCTGTTCTACAGATTCATTTTTGTTTTTGCCCTGCAGCTGATATGGTGGAACCAGATGTCTGCGAGCCTCAGTTTGGGAATTCATTCACACATGCACGTGCAGCTAACACGAGCATCTGCTATCAGCCAGTCACTGTCGGTTGGCAATAAATAAACAGAGACACGGCCTGGAGTGAGCTTGCAGTCCAAGGAGAAGGGGTCTGTTCAAACACAGTGGCACCCTAGAGAAACAAGCAACTCATTTTGTCTGGGAGATCCCTCAGAGGGGACATTACACTGGACTCGAGCCTTGGAAGAAAAATAAGAGCCTTCCACGAAGAAAGGAAAGAAGAGGAAGGGGTGGTTCCAAGCAAAGGGAACGGCCTCTGTAAAAGGCCCGTGAATGAACACGTCAGGAGTGAGCAGGGCAGGTCTGGAAGTGAGCAGTAAGCAGGCCCACGTGGTCTGCAGGCGGAGTAATGAGTGTTCATACATCAATCTGCACAGGGCAATCGGACTAGGGATTTTAAAAGGTTTTGATCTGCTGCAATTCAGGTTGCCCTGTGACTGGCCAACAGTTGCCTGTAGCACAAAGAGAAATGGGCACCTGAGCAGCCCCTACCTTAGCTGAGCGCCTGCCCTCTCTGCCCTCCAGCTTGAGGTGGGGCTCCTTCTGCTCACTGGACGCAGGAACCCCGAGGCTGAGGCCTGGGGTTTGCTTAGGCTCTCTCCCACCTGGGCTGCTCAGCTCTGCGAACCCCGCCTGCCCCGTGAGGGCTGTGGCATCGCTCTACCCAGAAGAATCACCCTTTCCAAGGACTGAGGAAGCATGCCCTCCTTTCATTGTAATTTCTTTTTTTATTTTTCAATTTTTAAAACCTTCTTCACTATCTTAATGTCTTGCCATACGGTTTACCTGGTCTTTTTGAAGCATCCTAGGTCCCGCTTAATCGGTGAGCCCCCTTCGGATGCCTTCCTCTCGTCTTTCCCCAGCAATCCCCAGCGCAGTCCCTTACACGCAACACGCAGCCCCTACGCGTTGGTTCCCTCCGTGCAGATGAAGACTGTTCCTCTGGGCCCTGAGACAAATCCTGAAGCACTGCAGAAATTCCTCCCAATGAACTATGGAGCCCAGATGGTCTACAAGAAGATTGCATCAAACATTTGAGGAAGAGGTAGCTTCTCGGCTACTTACACTGGTCCAGAACAGAGGAAAAGATGGACTACTACCTAAATCATTTACAAAGCCAATATAAGACAATAGTAAGCTTGACAACGATGCTCCCAAAATAAATAAAAAATGGGTACGGAGGCAAGATGGGGATGACCTAGGTTTAAATCTTGGTGAGAACACTTCCTAGCTTTATCTCCTTAGACATATTAGTTAACCTTTCTATAACTATGCTTTTTATTCATAATATAATAAAATAATAGCATAAAGGTTAGTCCAAACTCAACAAAAATGATGATTATGATGCTCACATTTACCTGGCACTGTTCTAAGAACTTTATATGCATTAATACCTAGTCTTCACAGCAACCCTGAAGTATTGCTCAAGTCCTCACTTTACCAGTGAGTAACGGAGGCTGCAGCAAGCAGAGAAATGCCACGGTTACAAAGCTTTTACATGGTAGAGATAGGATTCGAACCCAGGCAGGCTGGCTCTAGGTCCCATATGATTAGCAACTCCTCTGGTCATTAATATTAATATCATATTAACATGTTGAAGGCAAATAAGTAGTACATTTTATCAGTAGAGAAAATAAAGAGCAGGAGGGAAAAGCCAAAAGCTTTCGCTAAAATAAAACTTTTAGCAACCTGGGATAAGTTTTTATTACAATAAGAAATATTTGTATTAAACAAAAAGTCAATACTGGGTTTAAGTTTGAAATTAATTTCAAGTAAAAAATAACACCAACCAAAGACTTTGCACAAATCTCTATTAATTGACATTGTTTTCAGAGTTCTAACCAATGTACTGAAGCATGAAAATAAACAAGAGGTTTAAATATTAGAAAGGAGGTGGTTTGATTGTGGATCTGAAAGAATAAATCTTACGCTAATTAGAGAGGTGAGAATGGAAACTGGTTACAAAATAAAATTACTAAATAGTTGTTCTATATATATCAGCCCACTCAAAACACCATTACATGTATAATTCTATTTTAAATAGCAACAAAAATATAAAACAATTCGAAATAAATTAAGCAAGAAACGTTAAAGACTAGACCATATTAACAGAACTACAAGAGCCAGGGGTATGTAAAAGACAAATAAATTCAAAGTCTAGAAGTCACCTATAATCCTAGGATTTTCAGTGTTTTGTGTGTGTGTGTGTGTGTGTGTGTGTGTGTAAATTAACCCATGATTCTATATTCCTTTCAAGAAAGCAAATGAATGAAAATAGCCATGAGTTGTTTTTTATGGCAGGGGTAGGTAGTGGTGAATAAATAGCCAGATACAATATTATCAGAAATTAAAAGTTCAGAATGAAAGCTGTGTAGTTCTGATACATCGGTAAGCAAATGAATGGATGTAATGGGGGGGGGGGGGCTCAGAAATAAAGTTATTTAAGAATTTAGGATTTGATAAAGGTGGAGTTTCAAGTCAATGTGTAAAGGTTTGCTTTTTAAACAAGTGATACAAAAAAAAAAAAAAAAAAACAGTAGAAAAATTACAGTTTCATGACAAAGGGAAAGCTTTTTTAAATGGAAGGTTTACCCTGCTTCTCTTTATTCTGCCGCCTGGAAAGCAGATGTGATGCCTGGAGCCCTGTCAGCTGTTTTGTAATGATTACCCTGAGTAGTGTTAGGCCAGTGAGCTGAAAGGACGCGAGGTTCCTAAAAACTCCCTGGAGCCAACTCTGGACTGGTGACTACTGCGATTCTTCCATGTGAGGGCAAAGTGTACGTCTATCTTTTTAAGAAACTGTTATTTGTGAGTTTCCTACTGTGGACAGCTGAATTGAGTCCTGATACAGATCCCTACCTAACATTTTGTAGCCAAATAAAAAGCTTTTAAAAAATAAATAGCAATTTTCAAAATAAGCCAGATTATGGGAAAGCATTTCTCAAATATTAGACTAGAGAAAGCTTAAGTGTGCCTACAAAGAAAAACTGTGTAAGAATTAAATGTTTTCATTTTTATTTATTTATTTTTTTAATTTTTTAATTTTATTTTTGTTTAAAATCTTACAGATGTCCCTTTTTCTCCCCAATGACCTGTTCCACTCCGTCCCATCTCCCTCCCCAGTCCCTCTCCCCACCTTGGGTTGTGCATATATGCCTATAAATTCTTTGGTTACTCTCTCCCCCTCCTCCCACCCGCCCTCCTCCATCCTTCTGACATTCGTCAGTCTCATCTATGCTTCCATGTCAAGAATTAAATGTTTTTAAATGGGATCACAGTTGTTACTAAATAGGTAGATAAGCCACCAAGAATTTTAAAATATAGAATATTTTAAATATTCTTTTACAATTAGGGAGCAAACAGGAAATATTTTTCTAATGCCGTTTAACGCACCAGATCTTGCCTTGGTTTAAAGAAAGGGTGAGAAGATCACCAAGAAGGCCCTCAGTGGCAGTCAAATAAAAATTGTGCCCCACCTCTTCACTTGACAAAGGAATCTACCTGACACAGTACTTGCATTTTTACTACAGTCACAGAAGGATTCTTAAATGTTTAGATGATCATGTCTATAAAAAACACAATGCAAATTTTTAAGCCACTGAATTACTTTTTAACTTTAGAAAACACAACTGGGGACAGAATGGTTTAATAAATGTTGAGAGAATTGGATAAACATTGAGGAATAAAAATAGTTACATATTTACCTCTTATTATTCCCCCCACCAAATGATTAGTAGATTAAAGATGTTTTTTTGTTTAAAAAATTGAAAGCATAAAGTAATAAAATATAGGAACACTGCTATGTAAACTTGGGCAGCAGAATATTTGTATAGATTTCCCAAGCATGACACCAAGGACAGCAGCCATGAAGGAAAAAACCAAGTACATGTGACAATCATTCTTTAAAAGCTCACACACTTAAGACAAATTACAAACTGGAAATATGCTGTAATATATAACAACGGATAATCTATCAAATTTGTGAAGATATTTTTAAATGTTTTTAGTGAATGTGGGTTAAAATACAGAGAAACAACACTGTCCTATGATGAACATGTAAATGATAGAATATTTTTGAAGGGCAATTTGGTAAAATATATCAAAAGCTTTTAAAATAATCATGCCCTCTGACCCAGTAATTTCAGTTTGGTGAGTTTATCCTTAGAATATAACAAAGGTTGTGTGAAAAGATTTAATTACATTTCTATTCATCACAGTGCTGTCTGTACTTTTGAAAAACTGGAAAAATTTAAATGTCAAGCAATAGGGGATTAATTAAATAGATCATGGCAATTCACATAAAGACACCATGAAACTGCCAAAAATAATGTTAACACGGACAGCTATTCCTCTTGTGTTCTAAAAGAATAAAATGTTTTGTGTAATTCTAATTTTATAAGGAAAAATTATACACTTAGAAAAGTGTCAAGAAGCATAGGCACTGGAGTTTTAACAGTGGTTTTTTTTCCCCCTGGTAGGTAGAATTACAGGTTATCTTCTTGCTTATCTCCATGTTTTTGATTTCCCAGTAATTAATATGCACAGATTTTTTTAATCATAAAAGAAAGTAAAAGTTATTTTTACCAAAAAAGAGAAACACAACATACATCTCATATGCCTTGAAGTGGTAATAATCACTTAGTATTTTACTGAATTGAAAGGCATAGAAAATGAGGCACACGTATGTGTAAGGCTACCCGACACTGCAGTCCAGGGAATTATTAGGATGCATCTGACAATGAACTCAGTAAGTGCTGCACAAAGAATGAGGAGTGTGCCTGTCCTCCCACATTTCCCTAAAAATTCACAGAGGTATCCAAAGAAATTCGCTTCATTTCATAAATAGTATGGTATTTATGCATATCTTCCCAGATCAGTATTATTTTAAAATACTATGCTGTATTTTGAGTAGTGAGCGTTCCTAACTCAATCTTTATATGTTAATTCTTTAAATACGTTTTTATTGATTTCAGAGTGCGAAAGGGAGAGAGAGTTAGAAACATCAATGATGAGAGAGAATCATCAGTTGGCTGCCTCCTGCACGCCTCCGACTGGGGACTGAGCCAGCAACCCGGGTGTGTGCCCTGACTGGGAATCAAACCGTGACCTCCTGGTTCATGAGATGAGTTGAAACCCAACCACTGAGCCACACCGGCTGGGCTATGTTTAATTCTTTCTGATAAATTCAGAACTTGATACAGATGAGGGACCAGCCACTCACAGTCTAAGGCCACCAACTTAAATACTACAGGCTAAAAATTTCCCTCTCCTGCTTTCTCTCTTCTGCCATATTTCTAATATAAAGTTTCCATCATTGTGCCATTGATGAGGCCCAGTCTTCAAACTGTGCATCTGTAACATCTGAAATACTTTCCCCCAAACATATGTATACATACATTTATATTCATAAAAATATACAATATATATCTGTGGCTTAAAGTAGATGTTGACATTAAAGAGAAAAAAATTAATGATAATTTGGAATGTGTTTACCATCCAGTAATCATCACAGAAATTTTTTAACTTAGGTATTAGACACTACCATTTATAAAGAGATTAAAGTATACCCTAATTTCACCTTATTCACAGTTCTGTGAAAAAATATTTCTCATTTTAATGAGCCCTTAAATCATCCTGAAGAGGCAACTTAAATTAAGCAATGACTGTACTCCATCATGGACCTACAAATAGAGCCCAATTTATTATCTATTCCCTTATGTATAATTCTGGTATTCTAATTTACTTTCTAAAACTGGTCTTTAGTTCTTACATGATCTTACACACACACACACACACACACACACACACACAAAGACTAGGACTGTTCAAAGTTATAAATTCAACTCTGAAAAGCAAGCATTGACGGGTGCTCTGATATTCCAGCCTCTATAAAATAAGTAAAAAGGTAAGAGAGGAGTGTGACGAGGTTCTGCCCTCCAGGTGCTCATGGTCCGGACTTGTGAGTAGAGTGTTGCAATACAACACGGTGTATGGTGGTGGGATATATAGAGGAGGAGCACCTGCCCAGACTGGAGGGGAGAGGGTTACCAGAGACCTCCAGGAGATGATTATTCCAGATGATGACACTTCCAAGCAGTGATTGAGGATTTAAAAATGACAAGGCAGAGAAGCAAGAATGAAATAATCCAGGCATAAGTAATAGCAGTTACAAAGGCAAAGAGGCATGAGAGCAGGGTAAGTGGCTGGCAGGGGCCTCAGACACCATGTTCACCCATCAGGCTTTAATTGAAGGAGCAGAAATCACTCTAGCTAGATTAAGCAAAAAGACACTGATTCAGAGACACAGGGGCCTAGAAAATCATTGGAAGGGCTTTGTAAGAAGCTTCTATGCTGATTTTTAGTGAGTGATCCCCACAACAACTCTTCCCAAATGATCCTCCAAGCTGCCATGCTGCCATGATCAGAATTTTGGGGACTCTAGAAGCTACTACTGTGGCTGCTGGCCCTAGGGCCACACACTTCAGCTACAAATGATGTCTGCAAATGGGTGCTTCAGCCCTGGCTGGCAACACCCATAAACTAAGGAACAGACCCTGGGAACTCCGCTGTCTCTGCCACTAAAAACCATAATAAATTTAACAATCCAAATGTGTTCATGGTAGAATAATCAGAGGTAATGCCTCTGCATCATTTCTGGCTTTCAAAAATGCTCCCAGATCCACCTGCTTGGTAAAAGTCCTCCAGTCTCCAGCATGCATTCAAGCTTGCTACAAGGGAGCTGAAATGGATCAATTCATCGAAACTATGATCTTTAGCACATCATGATAATAAGCCTGACTTTATTTTTTTTTTTTGAGATGTAATTCACATGCCATAAAATTCACCACTTTAGAATGTACAATTCAGTGGTATTTTTAATTCATAAGGTTGTATAACCATCATCACTATATAATTCCAGAACATTTTATCACCCTAGAAAGAAATCCTGTATCCATTATCAGTCACTCCCATTCCTCCTTCTCTCTAGCCCATTAACCACTAATTTACTTTGTCTCTATGTATTTGCCTATTTTGGACATTTCGAATAAAAGGAATCATGTAATACGTGATCTTCCTGGCTTTTTTCACTTAGCATAGTATGCTGAAATTTCATCCATCATAGTATGTATTAATACTTCATTCCTTTTTATGACTGAATAATATTCCAATGTGTGGATAAAGCACTATTTGTTTATACATTCATCAATTCATCCATTCATCAGTTAGGTTGATTCCATTTTTTACTCTCCTGAATAATGCTACTATAGACATTCTTGTACAAGTTTTGGTTTTAACATATGCTTTTAATTTTCTTGGGTATATACCTAGAACTGGAATTATTAGGTCATGTGGTAACTCTATGTTTAATTTTTTGAGGAACTGTCAAACTGTTTTCCACCACAGTTGCACCACGTTACATTCCCACCAGCAATGTATGAAGTTTCCAATTTCTCCACATCTCCTCCAACACTAGTTATTATCTGTGTTACGATATTATTATTTTGCCATCCTAATGGAAATGAAGTGGTGCCTTGTGGTTTCGATTTGCATTTCCCTTATGACTAAGGATGGTTAGTATCTTTTCTTCTTTGGAGAAATTTCCATGCAAATCTTTTGCCTATATTTTCTCCCATCTATATATTCTTTTCACTTTTAAAAATAATATTCTTTGATGCATAAAAGTAGTTTTTAAAATTTTGATCAAGTCCAATTTATTTGTTTTTTTCTTTAGTGACTTGTACTTTAAAGTATCATATCTAAGAAACCATTGCCTAATCCAAGGTCACAAGATTTAAGCCTATGTTGTTTCCTTCTAAGAGTTTTATAGCTTTCAATCTTACACTGTTATCCATTTTGAGTTAATTTTTGTATATGGTGAAGGGGTCCAAATTCTTTCTTTCCTTTGCTTGTAGATATTCAGTTGTCCTGGTATTATTTGCTGGGGAAAAAATCTATTTTCCCCCGTTTAATTGACTTGAGACCCTTGTTGAAATCCACTGACCATAGATGTATGGGCTTATTTCTGAACTCTCAATTCTAGGTCCATTGAGCTAAAAGTCTGTTTTTGTGCCAGTACCATGCTGTCTTGATTACTATAGCTTTGTACTAAGTTTTGAAATTAAGAAGTAGAAGTCCTCCAACTTTGTCCTTTGTTTTCAAGACTGTTTTGTCTATTCTGGATCCTTTGCATTTCCATATAAATTTTAGGATCAGCTTGTCCATTTCTGGAATAAAGAGAGTTGGATTTTTGATAGAGGTTGTTGCACTGAATCTAGATTGTTGCACTGGATCAGATTGGCAAATATTGTCATCTTAATAATATTTAGTCTTCCAATATCATTTTAATAACATTAAGTCTTCCAATCTATGAACACAGGATATCTCTCAGTTTGTCTTATTTAATATTTCAACAATGTTTTATAGTTTTCAGTGTACAAAACTCAAATTTTTTTTGTTAAATGTATTCCTAAGTATTTTATTCAAACACATTGGAATTTTAAAATATTATCTTCACATTGTTTAGTATATGGAAATACAACTGACTTTTGTGTGTTGATCTTGTATATCGCAACCTTACTTATCTACTTATTAGCTCTAATAGTATTTGAATGTGTGTGGGTTCCTTAGGATTTTTTATATACAGATACAGTTTTACTTCTCCCTTTTCAATCTGCATGCCTTTAACTTCATTTTCTTATCTAAATTCCCTGGATAGAACCCCCAGTACAATGTTGTATAGAACTGGTGAGAGTAAACAGCCCTGTCTTGTCTTGATCTTAGGGATAAAGTTTTCAGTATTTCGCAATTAAGTATAACGTTTTTAAGCAGTAAAGAGTTACAACATCGGAAGCACAGAGATGCAGGTTAATATCTGGGAGACTGACTTTCTCTGCTTTATAAACTAAGGCCAATCACATTATCATTATATCTACTGTCTGCTAATTTTCAGTATATTGTGTCTCTCCACGCGCTATACTCACTACAAGAAAGAGGCAGTTAGTTCCTAGCCTCCTGTTTCCAATGAGATCACTTCTCTCCCAGCCCCCTACACTAAATTCTCCAGAAACACTGACACTACCTCAGAGCTCCAGTCAGTAAGAGAACAGTTCTGCAAGAAAACGTGACCCACGTCTTTGCTGCCACACCACCTGAACTGCAGAGAGCGACGCAGTGGCCCCAGGCATTCCAGCTGCTTGCCCACTTTCCCCACATTCAGGACTGACTCCTAATGCCTCACACTTTCATTAGCCTCAGACAATACTAGAATGTTAAGCCTCTGAAGTCATGCATTTATCTGACCCAGTAGCCCATTATTCCTTGGTCTCCAAAACCCCTGTACTCGACCCCTGGTCTTTTCCTCCACAACCTTAATCTTGAAGTTCTCATCTTTCATAACAGAAAACTGGCAGACCCTTAACGGCCCCACTCCTCTTGCAGGCCTCTCAATTCAGGGCTGTTTTTTTCCTGACACCCCTTACGTATTACTTATCTACTGCTGTTAACAAATTACCGCAGCCTTAGCAGTTTAAATCAACACAAATTTATTAGCTCACAGTTCTGGAGGTGAGAAATCCTTTTCTTCATGACTGGCTCCCTTTTCTCATTCGAGTATCAGTTTAAACATCACCTCCTAATAAAGCACCTCCCAATAACATCTCCCCCATCATTCATCCTTAGTCTTTCAATGATTCCCTCTCATAGAACCCTATATTAATTCTCCACATAGCTTTATTATCTGATGTTTTTATTTATTATTTATGTCTTAGTAAGCTCTCCATTAAAATATTTATTTGGAGCATTTTCCCCCTATAGCTACAAATTTTACCAAACTTTATTATTATACCTAATAGTGTTTTCAGTTGATTCTAGGTAAGTAATCTAACATTTCAAAACAATAACTTTGTGATTTCCTGTCTGATAACATTTAAAAAACCACACTTATTTTTTTGCCTAAAAGTACAATGACGTCATAGACTAAAGAGCAGTGAGAGGAAGCATCTATGTCATATTTTTAACATTAGATTAATATTTCTATAGTATGACTATCTGGTCTGTTTGTTACAGATTTATGAAAATGAACACAGTACCTTAGGGAATTGACCAACATACTCTGAATCAGTTTTAATATCACTGGGATTATTTTTCCTAAGGATTTGATAAAAGTGTCCCAATTAACTGAGTCAGTTCCCCCAAAAATGGTATTTAAAAAGCAATTTCTCCCAAATTATACCCTTTCTTACCTTTTGGAAATGCTTTCCAAGCGGTATGTTGGTTTCTTGCTTGATAAAATTGTACACCAGGATTTCTCAGGTCAATTTACCCCAAAACAAGACCACTTCAAACTATATTACACTCTCTATCACATCTGAAGAAGTCTAGAAGGATAAATGCTAGATTATCTGTGACTTTTGCTGTTTCCCTGTCCTTGTCCTTTGACTCTAAAGCCAGGGATTGCTTATGGATTGAAAGCTATTTACTCTCAGTGTAGATCCCCGGTTTCTGATGTCAGTCAAATTCCTATCATTTGGCTACTGAGGGAACAGGGATCTAAGGAATTAACTCCATTAATGCTTTCCCATAAACCAGAATGCTTCTTTTAACCTATTTCTTTTTAAATTTTTATGTCATGTTTTGAACTTTTTCTTCTGAAATAGATAGATGCATTATTTTATGGTTTCTTTTCTAATTATGAGCCAGGTGAGCCTTCAGAAGAAGTTGATCCTACTGTCTAAATAGTGGAGCCACGAATAGCTTCAGAGAAACTATTTTAATTGATTTTTGTCAAATAACTCCATGTAACACATTCCTTCAGTCCCTTTGGTTAACATTTCACAAAT
Source organism: Miniopterus natalensis (assembly GCF_054644295.1). Taxonomy (NCBI): domain Eukaryota; kingdom Metazoa; phylum Chordata; class Mammalia; order Chiroptera; family Miniopteridae; genus Miniopterus; species Miniopterus natalensis. The sequence goes on along the minus strand of NC_142092.1, from coordinate 31,470,820 downwards.
AATTAATGCTGGAAGACACACCAGGAGGTTGTCCTGCTCCAACCTAGCCTTCTGGATGTTTTAATGAATTATGACTGTGGTGTATATTCGGTTGCACCTGCTTTAACATTTCCAGACTAAACTTTACATGGTCATGCTGTGTGGAGTAGACCTCTTGGTCTTGGTCTGTACATACTGACTCTGTTAGCACAGACGGAAGTTTCTCCCTTATAATAATATCGATCCTGCCTTTGGGTCTCTACTTTAACCCTTGTCCTGCTGTTCGCTTCCAAAGCGGAATATGTGTGCAGCGCTGCACGGGTGAGCAATGGGACAGGGTGAGGCATGCAGACTAGTTCTGTCAGGCATGCACCATTTTAAGAGAATGTCAAGTGCGCGCCTAGCTCAGTTGATACAAAGCATATGACTCTTCACTCAACTGGCTACATCAACGACTACACAAAAGGAGCTCATTCAGAAACAATTCT